>NW_013665792.1:201111-207723 GCF_000517525.1 Limulus polyphemus | reverse complement strand
TTAATGAAAACCAATGTTGGAATACAGCAAGGGGGAAAACAGTATAAAAAGTGACTGTTAATTTTTGATAACAATATTTTCCGTTTTTTTCGGGTTTTTTATTGCAGTATTCATTTTTTTTTTGTTAGACAGCTATGATATTTCTAGTGCTAACTATTTATATAAATGTACTTTATATATTTATATTATTTTACTTGTTTTAATTGATGTATACAATATTGAGCATTGAACATTAATTATATCTTAACTTCTTGATATGAGACTTTACCAGGCAATATTAGTAGAGTATTTGTATGTGCGATATTTTTGAGTCAGTTTCGCAGGTGAAGGCTGTTTCGTACTGTAGGAAGAAACCTCAGAGTGGTCGAGTTGGATGAGAGGTGGCAACACATCCATTACACAAATAATGAATAATAATGATGACATATTTTAGGATAATAACGTTTATTAAATTCTAAGAAAACACTGATCAAAATGTTTTTATGACATAAGCATAAAATGATAGGTTAATCTGATGGCGTACGAGTAGTTAGGGCGGATACGGCACAACAAGCCGCCACAGGGCGCCACACGCTATCTACCTCAGGTATTGGGGGGGAAGTTGATGTCACCAGAGACAATGACTTCTTAGTTTTCACGAAATGTCATCAGAATGACGTCACTAGAGAGGGTGCATTGTTAGGGGCGCGTTGCTAGGCCGCCATGACAGCCTAATATAACGTAAGAGACAATGATGGCCAGGAAGTGGATCAACATGTCTCAACATGCAATCAATGGCTAGATTTAATACAGGCAGTATAAAACACTAATTTATTAGTTCTATATTTATATACATTTCCTGACCATTTATATGTATATCACTTATCATCCTAAAAAGGATGCTTATTTAACATGCAAATTTTGGAAAATCTTACTGTTTCACCAGTTTGTTTTTATGCTACCCATATAATTAGTTACTAAGAGTAATGTCTCAACAATATTTTTATATGTAAATCACTTATTGACTGAAAGGAACGCTTACTTAACGTGCAAACTTACAGCGTTTTAATGTTTCACTAGTTTGTCTTTATCCATATAACTGTTCATGACAAAATATTATTTCTTATAAGAAAATACATAACTGATTTTGATTTAAAGTACTGATTATAGTTTTAGTTTCCATATTTAAGCATACCTTTTACAATTATTGTTCTGAAAAAGACATCAGAACTCTTATTTCAATGAGACCACCATTATAACATACATATTATCCAATATTTTATTGATGCAATTATTATAACCAATAATTTACTTTTATCATTCTGAAAAGGATGATTATTTAATTCTCTATATAATTTAACATACTGTTTCATTTTATAAGAACATGAATACACATATATATATATCATGTATGATTTCATTTTGTTACAACTAAAGACAATAAATGAACGACTTTTGTTCATCCATCCACTTTCTATTAAAATTTTGTAAAATATTGAGACTGTCTAATGTTAAAACACTGTTTGTTAGGAATTATCACACACATACAAACGGTAAGGGCACTGACATCAAGAGATTTTGTAGGAGGTCGTCACGGGATCACATATACAGTGGAGGGCTGTGAGATATTTCAGCTAATCAGACAATGACAAGTTTTGACCTTTGTTTATTAGTCACACTGAAAAAAATTGTGTTCATTTCTACATTTTTCAAAAATTTTATGTACATTTAAACTTCGTAGTTTTTCCAAATACACAAATGAGTATAATCGACTTTTAACTATAATTCTTGGATTATTTTACTTTACAGAAAGATCATAAGTTACTAAACAGTATTCTGTGATTATCTTATATAAAACACACGTTTCATCATAGTTCAAGATAGTATCATGTAAGTAAAATTAGCAAGTGTCATACATATTTAACAAAATCTTCAGGTAGTACAAGCATCGTGGTTTAAAATTTTATTGAATTAGCTTCAATACAAATTATGTTTATTCCAACTCAGTATGTAAGGTTTTATATATTTTATAAACAACGGTAAAAATTGGTCAAACTTTGATTTTAATTATCTTATGTTATAATTTCCATAGACTCAGAAAATATAATTAATGGATACAAAACAATGTTATGTTAACAACTAAAATCAATGTTGCTATATATCAGATATATATCATGTTTAGCTTTATAAGTCAGTTGAGTTTAAAGAATCTGAGTAAATAACAGTTACTGTTGTTACCTATTTGTCTAATAGATGTTGTTTCATATAAACTGTATATAGGCTATATAGTTGCTTCCTGACATAAGTCACATGTTTGTTATTCAAGACCACTGACCACCAGAATAAACTTTGGTTTCAGACTATATACGTCAAGATTAGTGTTATCTAAAACAAAAGGTTGATCAAGAGAATTATAATACACTTTTGCTATTTATGTATTTACATTAGCCCCCCCCCCCCAAAGTGGCACAGTGGGTTTCAATATCTGTGGTGGGCAGAGCACAGATACCCATCTGTGTAGCTTTGTGGTTAACTTCAAACAAACAAGTATTTATGTTATACTTAATATTGAAAATAAACAGTTCAAACTCTACCTAATTTTATATTTTCTACATAAATTTAATGTTTACCATAATTTAACTAATGTTTTTCTATGTCACTCAATTTAAAAGTCAGTAAACAATCAACATTTGAAATGTATGAGATTTACGATTTCATTATATGATACAACAAATTATATTTGCATGTACTTGTTTACAACAAACAGTCTAAAGTTCATTCAAATACGGGCCACTTTTCAAATATAAATACCCTGTCCCTTTCACCATTAATAATCAGACTGATGGAGTTCTACTACATGTAAGAAAGAATGAAGAACCAACGTTTAAGTGTAAGGATGTCATTACATATATTTCTTTGCTTATCAATCTAATTTCTGTGTTTTATTGACATAATATTGTTCGTTTTCAGTCATATTCATTATATTAATAAATAATGTTGCTGTGTTTTACTAATTATATACTATATTATATTTTAGTCTATTGGAAAGAAAAGTTAAATACCTTAATAAATGATGTAATGTTAATGACGTATATAGTGTTTTGACTGATACTTTGCTAAATTTCTAGCCGACACTACAAACTTGGGTAATGGCGAAAGGTCTCATCCAATATCAACGACAGACTTATGCATTACGACTTAACTTGAAAAAGTCATCATACCTTTTATTCTTTAATATTATAACATAGGTAACTGTAACTTAAGGATAATCGTGTAATAAGGTGTTATGACTTTAACTTAGTTCTGTTACTATAGTGAACTTTATTAAATTTTTGTAAATCTTATAAAAACTTTGTTGACATTTAAAATGTAAAAACCGTATTATTATTTTATACGGTAAGAATAATACTAACTTAATTATAATAAGCATGGTCTTTAAACGATGACCTCTAGAAATAAATCTAATCACGTTGGTGAATGTTTTACATGATGTTTTATGTGAATCTTATCGGAATGCTCTTTATAAACTGATTTCACGTAAAAGATAGATATGCCTTTTTCTTCTAGACCATACCTTTTGCCGTGATATAACAAAACTTGGAAGTGTATGATGATGTTTAAAAACGTTTAATTTAGTATTAGTGATATTTATTGTTCCAATGATAAAGTGATGTAGCAAAGTAATTAAAAAATTCTCCGTCTTTTATATTGTACAACAGTCACAATCAGTGTTCTGTGTCGTTATATATATCAGATCAAGTATAATAGTTCTTGGTTTCATTACATGATATAGAACTGAGTTTTCCTAAAGAAGCATTCGTTGACCAACATACTGATGAACATAGGTTATTAAGAGGCTTTAACTGAGTAAGAAGTGTAACAAGAATTGTACACTATCTTAATTGTACCATATTTTTATGAAAAGTAATTTAACCTTGGTAATCCATACATATTTCAGCTTATGTTATTTGTATATATCAAAGGTTATTATGCTGTCAGCTTATCAGATAAATTTGACCTTCAGATAAAATTGAAGAACATTGTCCAGATTGTAAGATAGATGATGCTGTTATTTCTTTACGTGTCTAAACGATTATATCTTCAAGAAGTTAGACGGTGTATAGATCTTTGAGTGTTATATTCGTGAGTTCTAGATCAAAAACAGAAAGTACACATTGTATGTAACTTAGAAGCAGAAAATAACTTCCTAATGTACCATCATACATTGAGAAGTTCGTGAATTTACATTTAGCTTCCTGTATTGTTATGTAAAGTGTAAGAGCATATAAATTTGTTTTGCTGACTTTTAAGTTCAGTGACATACAAAATTCATTCTTCATTGTTAGAGTTAATGTATAGTGGACATATAGTTTGTTTTGGTTGGAAAGTTGATTATGTAATGATAGACAGTAAACATTATGGATTTAAAAAATGTGAAATGAAAGATATGTATTTTCTTGTCTTTTATCGTAAGAAACAAGAAATTTAAATATTTTGTCATAATGTTTTTTATTTTATCACAGATATTTTTTATGTATTGTTTGTTCTTAAAATCTTCAAAAGTAAATTTGATAAATCTTGTATAAAGTCGTCTTTCTCTACAGTATCCCAGAAAGTTTCACTGATAGGGTCTGACAAATTTAACTGTGTTACTCTTTGAACGATAAATTTATCACTCTTGTCAATGCAGATCGCAAATATAACTATAATCAAGAATGATAAATTTGACTAAATTTGTCGATTTCACACACTTCACACTGTTCTTTCTTCAGTAATTGTAAAATAGGATACACTTGTTCAGTGTATATATTTATATTAATTCTGATTATTCAATTACTATTCATTATGAAATTTAGTAACTATCAAAATTAGAAATATGGGCACATAACTTCTGTCATTCTGAATTTGATAAAAGAAAGAGAACCTTATCAGATATCACATCAATATCATTATGATCAAAATAGCAGATATATTAACACATGCAACACGAATTACACGATTCTGTTCTTCTAGAAAAAAATCTTGTTTAGTTTTGCTCTCTACAACTACACTAATGTTTGAGACCCACTATTCAAATTCCTCCCATTCTGTTTAAGAAAAAGTGATGCTTTCCTTGGTTGGCTATAGTTTTCCAAAGTCCTTGAACTGTTGAATATGAGTATACAAATTATTCTCGTAAGTTGATAGAGTGATGTAATGGTCATTCCCAGTAAGACAGGCATGAGGTGAATCAGGTGCTTCTTCACGTTGTATAATAATAAAGGAACATAACTGTCGTTTTTATGTTTTAGTGATTCTTCTTCACTGCTGGATTTCATTGTTTTCGACATTTCGTTAATGTCAGCAGCATTTCTTTTTTTTTCAATAGACTAAAAATATAATATAGTTTATAATTAGTAAAATACGGTGATTTTATTTATTAATATAATGAATGTGACTGGTGAATTTAAAAGTCAGTAAATAATCAACATGTGAAATGTATGAGATTTACGATTTCATTATACGATACAACGAATTATATTTGTATGTACTTGAATGGTGACAGAGTTAACTGTTTCTGATTGATATTCATAAGCTCGGTTAGAAGTTCAGACATATAATTTTTAGTATCTGTCTACAACAAGAAGTCAAAAGTTCATCCAAATCTGAATCACTTTTGAAATATAAGCACCCTGTCCCTTTCACCACTAATAATCAGATTGATGCAGTTCGACTACATAGATGAAAGAACCAACTATAAAACATAAGTATATCGTTGCATATCTTTCTTTGCTTATAATTCTAATTTCTATGCTTATTTGACATAATAAAGTTTGTTTGTGACATACAAAAAACACTAGTTAAAGTATGGTGAATATTAAATTTATGTAGAAAATATAAAATTGTGTAGAGTTTGAACTATTTATTTTCAGTATTAATTATAATGTAAATACATAAATAGTAAAAGTGACATAACAGAAAATACTTTAATTCAAAAACGATTTAAGTTTAAAATTGGATCGATATTTTTACGTTCATGATAAATTTTATGCACTTGGATCTACACTAGATTATCTCACATTATGTCTTTACTTTAGGCTTATTCATTAATTTCTTTAAATTTCTCGGCCCCCGTCACTAAACTCGTAATAGGCAGATAGTAATCGAACTATTCTATCTGGCATATAGTCATCTAGAATACATCAGCCTAATAAACCGAGAAAAGCAGGGTATTTTTGCTAATCACAGAATATTGTTTTGTACTTTGTGATCTTTCTATAAAGTAAAATAATCAAAGAATTATAGTTAAAAGTCAATTATGCTCATTTGCGTATTTGGAAATCTACTAAGTTTAAATATACATAAATGTTTTGAAAGATGTAGAACCAAACACAAAATACAATTTTTATTTCAATGAGACTAATGAACAAAAGTCAAAACTTGTGATTGACTAGTAAGATGAAATACCCGAATTATTCATACGTACTAACAAGCATTATATTTATGTTTGTGCAGTCAGTTATACAATTTAATATACTCTGTAAGTATTATAAAACAAATTTATATGCTTCAAACTTTTAAGAAAACTTTCAAAAGATCTGCTGCAATAATCTTAAATTCCGTTTTGATATTTTAGTATTTACACCCCAAAAT
>NW_013665792.1:199919-200953 GCF_000517525.1 Limulus polyphemus | reverse complement strand
TAGTAAAAAGTGACATAACAGAAAATACCTTAATTCAAAAACGATTTAAGTTTAAAATTGGATCGATATTTTTACTTTCATGATAAATTTTATGCACTTGGATCTACACTAGATTATCTCACAGTATGTCTTTACTTTAGGCTTATTTATTAATTTCTTTAAATTTCTCGGCCCCCCTTGCGCCCCCGTCACTAAAAATCGTAATAGGCAGATAGTAATCGAACTATTCTATCTGGCATATAGTCATCTAGAATACATCAGCCTAATAAACCGAGCAAAGCAGGGTATTTTTGCTAATCACAGAATATTGTTTTGTACTTTGTGATCTTTCTATAAAGTAAAATAATCAAAGAATTATAGTTAAAAGTCAATTATGTTCATTTGCGTATTTGGAAATCTACTAAGTTTAAATATACATAAATGTTTTGAAAGATGTAGAACCAAACACAAAATACAATTTTTATTTCAATGAGACTAATGAACAAAAGTCAAAACTTGTGATTGACTAGTAAGATGAAATACCCGAATTATTCATACGTACTAACAAGCATTATATTTATGTTTGTGCAGTCAGTTATACAATTTAATATACTCTGTAAGTATTATAAAACAAATTTATATGCTTCAAACTTTTAAGAAAACTTTCAAAAGATCTGCTGCAATAATCTTAAATTCCGTTTTGATATTTTAGTATTTACACCCCAAAATTTACATAGGAGGTTCACCTACAATGTTCATTCAGACAGAGGACGAGTAAGGCAATATTAAATAAGTTTAAATATTCTACGTTGAAGTTATGGCAAATAACACACGATGAAACCATTTTCTGAATATATTGAACTATAAATATTAAATTAGTGTAATCTGATGATTCCGCGAGTTAAGTTTTATATAACAGAACGTCAAACTATGCTTAATCAATCACATCCACTGAAGAGAAGTCGTGGAAAATTTAACCTTCAAATGGCCGAATTGCTTGTATATCAGTGAGCTCACATGTTGCATCATATTAAGCAACTTTAACATTTTTTACT
>NW_013665792.1:189508-198977 GCF_000517525.1 Limulus polyphemus | reverse complement strand
TTGAGGACACTACAGCAGTGTATAACTTTTATGAATCAATACTATTTCATTGTTTTTAATAAAAAACTGTAGAATTGTGCTCCACCAAGATATAAATGACTCCTCTGTTCTCAGTCTTTCTCCATTATGGCTATAAGTCTCATGCATCGATCTATGTTACCAGAAGCATAGGAGCTAATGGGTTAAAAATGAAGAAACAAAATTAAGGAAACGTGTTAACGTACTTGCTAAATTCTGATCACAACACCAAACTTTTTAAATACAGTTCTTCGTGGTATTCATGGATGGTGAATGGGATATAAAGGTAAGCTATTGCTACTTTAATCAGGTCTCTAAAGAGTCAAGAAGCAAGTAAAGGTGTACTTCTTGCATAGCCAAGAAGTTGCACAACTACGGTCACTAAAGCACTATGGCTCCTTTCAATCTATCCTCTTTGAAAGTCAACCTAGTCGCTCTTCATTTCCATGTTGCTTAAAAGTGAATATGTAGTAGAACTTGCATACATAAACATATAAAAATCCCCTGTCTTTAGAAGTCACTGGAATAAATATTTAAACAATAAACCAATGATCTAATTCATTTAATCTCTAGAGAAAAATGAGAAAAATCTTCAAGCAGGTGTGTCAGGAGAAAAAGAGTAGCAAATATGTTCGAATTGCTGGTGCAATTACAGCTGAAGTGTTAAATTTGGTAATTTAATAAATCATAATCTCTGATATATTTTCCACTAACACAGAAAAATCCTCCTCCCTTATCTAACCACTATATAGCTTGTTTCAGGGATTAAAGCTGAAAGCCAAGCATTACTTTCAATGTGCAAACATTTTACACTCGTTTTGCTTCCCAGTTTAAATAGAAGAAAACAAAACTTACATTAGGCAACTAGATCAACAAAATATAGATAAATTGCAGTTGACTTTGCAGTTGTAACCTGGTATAACATAATTATAATTTTCCAAAGAGATTTTGGAATATTTAAATATAACAATAACAATATTTTAGGTTATACCATGTTTGCAAACATTTACTTAACTTATAACTCTAAATTGTGCATTTATTTACATTTTGGATTGCTGTTATTTTCAGAAATATTCTCGGATTGTACAACGTTAACAATTTAAAACATAAGTATCTCATATATACATACTTTAAACACTTATTTAAGAGTAAAAGCAGGCATAATAGATCACTTTTTCAAACCTTACTAAAGAATAAACAAATCCCTCCATTAATTATACAGTTGATTCTATTTCGTGTCTCTTTGCATAAATAACTTCTCTGTCGCTTTCATATGCTAAAATACTATTGTTGGTTTTACTTTTACTTCACCTTTAGTGATTGTGACGACTTGTGCCAACTAGAAATACTGATAAACCGTTGCTGATTCCCGAAAAAAAACGGCTCTGCCGTTCACCCATCACTAGTTTCTTATCTTTTATTTACAGCCTGCTTTTATCATCCACAACACGGAAATTAATTACAAGTGAATAAAGCATTAGGATTTTGGACAAGCTATAGATATAATCATTCCATGCAAACATATAACCTCGTCTACATAGACATAGAGGGTTTATTTCTTTATATACGAAAGTTTACAGTTTGATAATGGAAATGTCCTTATTGCCAATGTTGACCTTCACTTTTAAATAAAAAAAATCATATTGGAATGAAATGAATGGATTAGAAACTTTTAAAGTTTAGTTTAGTTTACCATGGCAAGTATTTCGATTTAAAACTTTTAACCTTAAGTCAAATTAAATTTGAATAATTAATTTCGACTCAGGGCCAAAAGCAATCGGGGGGTGTTCAGAAACGATTATCTATTCAACCCGAGAAACATGTAAACCGATAAGGTTCCCTTTTAATCTCATTTTACACATACAAGAGTTAAGAAGATAAAGAAACTTAAAAAAAGTGTTTCGTCCATTTAAGTTGAGTTCATTTTAAGTCATTAATTAAAGAATACTAACTGCTTTTGGCTTTATGTGACATGACAATGCTTACTTAATATTTATGACAATACTCGGCTGCTCGGAATTGCGCGTTCGTTTTACAAATATCTTGTTCTCAAACTTTGTCTTTGTAAAAAGCGCAGCAGTAAGGACTCTATCACAGGATGCAAGATTATGAAGAGCACTGTATCTGCTATTAATTTAAGGTGTGGTTACACAAATTCGCGTTCTTGTGGTATGGATTTCACGTTTTCGACAACTTTAACTCGTGAGGATATGCCGCTTATTCGTTCTTTTCGGGTATTTGCTTTAAAGGGTTACCTGCTATAGTCGTCCCGAAGTTTGAACTTGCATATTAGTGTTTGTTTGTTTGTTTTTCGAATTTCGCGCAAAGCTACACGAGGGTTATCTGCGCTAGCCGTCCCTAATTTAGCAGTGTAAGACTAGAGGGAAGGCAGCTAGTCACCGCCAACTCTTGGGCTACTCTTTTACCAACGAATAGTGGGATTGACCGTCACATTATAACGCCCCCACGGCTGAAAGGGCGAGCATGTTTGGTGGGACGGGGATTCGAACCCGCGACCCTCAGATTGCGAGTCGAGCGCCTTATCATAGCGAATTCATAGTTCGGCACGCTGGGTCACGCCCATGTCCAGTATAGGCTGTACAGACTAGCTATGTGAAACGTTGAGTTTATCCAGGAGGTCCTTCAAAGATAAGCTAACTAAAATAAATTCACGTCAATACACTAGACAGTATAAGTGAATAAGAGTTTACAGCCAGTGATTTACTATGCCTGATTTTATTTTGAAGGAAGTGTTTAAAGTGCGTATTTATGAGACACTTACTTTATAAGTTGCTAAAGTTATACTATGCAAGAGTATTTCAGAAAATAATAGTAATCCAAAATGTAGCTAAATGCAAAATTTTAGGTTATCTTATGATTTAAGCAAATACTTGCAAACTTTAGGTCGTTGACAAAATAGTATTGTTTTTCAGACATCCAAGGTTCCCATATCATAGTGTAATGTAAACGTTTATTAACAGACATCCAAGGTTCCCATATCATAGTGTAATGTAAACGTTTATTAACAGATATCCAAGGTTCCCATATCATAGTGTAATGTAAACGTTTATTAACAGACATCCAAGGTTCCCATATCATAGTGTAATGTAAACGTTTATTAACAGACATCCAAGGTTCCCATATCATAGTGTAATGTAAACGTTTATTAACAGACATCCAAGGTTCCCATATCATAGTCTAATGTAAACGTTTATTAAAGAATTAATCCCAAATTATCTTGAAGAAAAGAATATGTAATAAATATTTTACTAAATCATTGTTTTTAAAAGGCATTATAACTCTTCATAATACAGCTTTCAATGAGATTATTAGAGTATTCCAAGAGTCGGCGGTAGATGCTTAACAAGCTACTTTCCTTCTTGTCTATCAATTCAAAATTATAAAAAAGCTTTGTGAGCTTTGTAGCTAAAAAAGAAACAATGAATTAAGATTTGCACATGCAAAAAACCGGCTTTAGATATCCATCGTTGGCAAAGTACAGATACTCCATTGTGTAGCTTTGTGCTTATCTACAAACAAACTAACAAACTTTTTAAACATCAAAATATGGATGATTTTGTTTAGTAATAAGATTACGGGATGAAGAGATTTTGTTTTCTTTAGTCAGAAGAACAAATACTACTAACCTAAGTTGACATTGGATTTAATATATTAAAAGAAGACAGTGACAAATTCGTTGCAGTAACTTTAACAATAAGAAAAGCATGAAAAAAGCCGAAACTTCGCATTAAAACAATGGTTTCTGTTGTGTCTTTTTAAAATAAAAATGTTAACAAGAGACGCATAGCACATGTTCAGGATTATCTTTTCTGCTTAAACTTGATATACCATATTGTGGAAATCTTCCCGTACCAGAAAGAAAAATAGAAGAAAATGGATCTCCATGTGGACGAACTTATTCACGATATAACTGAAACGAGATTTAGGTTTTTAGAATTTCGCGCAAAGATACACTGAGGGTTATCTGCGCTAGCCGTCCCTAATTTAGCAGTGTAATACTAGAGGAAAGGCAGTTAGTCATCACCACCCACCGCCAACTCTTGGGCTACTCTTTTACCAACGAATAGTGGGATTGACTGTCACATTATAACGCCCCCACGGCTGAAAGGGCGAGCATGTTTGGTGGGATTCGAAACCGCGACCCTCAGATTGCGAGTCGAGCGCCCTAACCACCTGGCCATGCCGGGCCCAAACCTTTCAGACATTCAACATTCGCATCAACTGTTACTCGTTATTTTCCTTAGGAAGAAGAATCAACTATCACTCTCATTACTCCTACTCTTTACTAAATTCCAATCAGCTTCATTCTTCAGCTCTTCACCACAGCTGTCATAATGCAATATATATATATATTCATCGTAAATTAAAAACTTAGCTACCGAGTAGGCGCATATTATATCATTATAAATGTTTGTTTAGTTTTTAATATAGAATTAAAATATATATTGCTAAATATTTCTCAACATCAAGTTTCAGTGCAAGTTTGTATAGATACTGAAACGATATCATTATTTGTTTTCTAAGCACACTGTAGTTCTACTTTTACAAAATAGCTTTCAAATAAATGTGTTTATTTTTTAATTAATTCTAGTGAGTTATTTTTCTTTACGAAACGATAGTAACATACCTTAAATTAATTTATTGTTCAATAAACTAACTGATACTTTATCTCCATGACATAGAGTTCATTCAAAGTTCAATAAAATATAACGTTTATTAAACAACTGTGTAATAATACAGATAAAAAGGATTATTTATCTAACGAATGCAGCTTAAGAATTATACTTTATGTAAAATTACGATAGTTAAAAAAACACTAACAGTTAAAAATATTTTCTCTGGCATTTTATAATAAGCCACCTTCTTCTCAGAATAACTGTCTGTGATAAGTCACAAGAAATCTGTTTTCTGCTATCCTGTCTATATTCTTTGAGAACCTTCACGTCACATAATAAATAAACTTAGTATTCCGAATACCAAGTTTATTTATTAAACCTGCCATTGTGCGGCTATATAATGTGAAGAATTGAAAAGTGACCAATGAAATTTTTTCTTCACTTCACCTATCCATTGTATAGGCTTTTCTCATAGTGACTATAAAACACGTTTACACCAACAATATGTTTAACACTTTTCACTTTGATATAGATCCAGCTTATCTCTCTTTGGTTCGTCTTTGATAGGTGTCTTACCTGAAAACCACACCTGTCCGCCCTCTCTGTTAAGGTTTCTTGCGGTCTTAATCTCTTCCGATTTCTCACTGGTACCTTCTGGTACCTGAATCCTCCTCTTCTATTGTACACGTATATGACCTTCATTTGACTCTGCTTGACTTATGGGCATACCGCCTAAATCTCTGTTTCATGACCTTCTACTCTCGCCTTCAGGTTTTGGAGCGCCTTGCCATCCGACTTGTTTTCCGCATTAAACTCGCTAGTCGCACTCGAGACTTCTATAGCAGTCTCAGCTTTCCTCACATACTATTACAGCTTCGAACTTTCATGACCAAAATGTTATTTTCTTCGAAGTTTTTGCCACCACCGTCTGTACCCCCAAGAGTTCTTTTAGCATCAGCTGATCATCTTCTGAACTTCTATGTTATGTCACTGACGACCCCGAGCACGTTGAGGTACCGATGTCCCCTTTTCCCCCTTTCATCTATCCCAAGACTCGATGCCCACGAACTCCACTTCTGGTTCCCTGAACTTACCGCTTTCCATGATTTAGCCTGAACTGTGCCAGCCTCCATTTCTCCCGACCGTTTGCACTACCAGCCCATGTCCCTATGCTTCAATCCTCCCATTTCCGCCTCCTTTGAAAACTTTGCTCTTTTACCCATCTCTTCTTTCTTTCCTTTTTTTTTTTTTCGTGTTATGGTCGTTGGCCGACGAGGGGGCGTAAGCCTCTACCGGCTCGCCAGTCTCGCCTGGGATTGGAATGAAATAACACGTGTTGTTGTTGTTGTTGTTGTGTCTCTTTGATTAACTTGTGTTCAGGGTTAATGATGAGGAGTGGAATTATCCGAAACTAGTATAATCCAATAACACACGTTGATTAAAGTGTAGATTGAACTGGACCTTCCTTGAACTCAGACTTCGAGATTAAACAATTTTCGGAATACAAAGTTTATTTATTATGCCAGCAATTGTGAGGCTGTATAATGTGAAGAACTGAATAGTGGCCAATGACACTTTTTATTCACTTCACCTGCCCTCTCAGTGGCACGGCGGTATGTCTGCGAACTTACAACCCTAGAAACTGGGTTTCGATACCCGTGGTGGGCAGAGCACAGATAGCCCATTGTGTAGCTTTGTGCATGATTACAAACAAATAAACACTTCACCTAGCCAGTGTATAGTATTTTCTCATAATAACTATAAAGCACGTTCATACCAGCAATATCTTTTCATATCACATGCTAGAATGAAAACTAATGTAAGACAGGATGTGTCAGAATTTTAAAAAATTGAATGCTTTCTGGATTTTACTGTTATCCTAGAGTTTACGTTTTTCTCAATTAATTTCCCTTATCTGATGAGTGTTTTGCAACAGCTGAAGATAGATACTTTCATACTTGTGATCAGGTTTTAATTCAATTAACCTTAAACTTGAAATCTGTGTTGGTTGGCAAAAGTAAGCCGACCAACCATTTTGACAAGATAATTCGTAAACCACACTTGATAGTGTCAATGGCATTTATTATTAACTGCTTTATTGTTTTCTTCGGTTTAAAAACAACACGGACTCCAAAAAACGTAAGAAATTTTTGGTGTACTCTGACACTTCTCGTATATAAGGATAAGAATAGCTTGTTTGTAAACCAATCTCGGCTTCTTATTTCTATTTCTCTTTTTTCTTTTGGTAATAAATCGAAATATGATGAAATAATAACATACATAATTTTCCTTTCGAACTTGCGATGTTTAACCACTGAATGCTACATTAGCTCTATAAAGTTTTAATAACAGTTTGTTTCTTGTTTGGGAATTTAGGAAAAGCTACACAGGAATTATCTGCGCTTGGCCGAACACTATAAAAGTGATGGTCGAATCCACTATTCAATCAGACAAGAATAGTCCAAGAATTGGCGATGGGTGCTGTTGATTAGCTTCCCTCACTTCACTCCATAAGTTCAAAATAAGGGGCCCACGACTCCCATAGAGCGAGACACGTTTTTGCGGCAACGGGTTACGAACACTGAATCCTCGGTGTCACATTCCATTCACGCATAACTATTTGGCCACATTAACAGAGGTTTGTGGACTTTTGAGTGGTGAATGAAAAAGTGCAAATACTTACACGTGTAGAAAATGCTGTTAAATTATTGAATATAGCCATCTACTTTCACACAAAATTTGCACATTCAATTCACGGCTTTCATTTTGCTTTTCCATGAAGCTATTAGTAACGCTGCTTATGTATGGAATAGATAGCTTCTAAACAAATTATAATTTTTTCAAAAGTAAATTGAATGTATTGTTCAAGTGAACAAAGATGAACAAAAACATGATGTCAGAAAAAAACAACAACTATGAAGTAAGTCAGTATTAATTAGTTGCTGAATGATACTAGCATGTTGGTGAGAAATTGTGAAATGAAAGTGCGTTCGTCCCAATAATGGGGATCAAATAGCTAAATAACGAGAAACCTTATAAGTTGGACAGCTTATGAAGGACATAGTAGGTCTTAACAGAATGTCCGGTTTGTGTGGCTCGAGCAACCAATAAACTAGCGAAACACATCCTTAAATTTTAGACCTGATCATACAAATATGTTCAGTTAGACTTCGTACTCAGAAAGGAAGTAGGAATTCATTTTACTTTTTAATGCATTTTAGTCATTTAACAGTTATTTAATTTGTTTCTTGAATCTAATATGTCAAGAACCACAGTGAATTTTCCTTTGTCTATTGGTATAATAGTAACTGAATTTACATTCTTCAGTTTACTTACAACTTTACATTGAAAGCCCTGTTAAATAATCGTAGGTGGTTCTACAATTTATAAACACCTACTCAGACCACATCTTGCTTTACTGACCACATTAACATATTGATCTTTTAACCTTTCTTCTACTGCAGCCAATTTTTTTAGAGGAAATAGGCGTTAGAGTCGCAGCAAAATTTAAGTTTTTTCAAATATCACTAATCTGTTATTTCTCCGAAACGTTTGGAAAATGCGTTTAAATCAGTGATGTTTCTTTTTTAAATTAATTTATTTCAAAATAACGTGTAATCATTATAAATTTAAATACAAACATAGTAATTAAGGTTTAACCCAGTGTATAGGGTTATTTTAACGTCGCTTGGCACCAGGTTCTGAAGAAAACGGGATGCTATTTTAAAAATTTGAAAAAAGCGACTTATGAAATAAGAACAACGTGACACATTCCACAAATGTTTTCTATCACGAAAAATAATTCCAAAAAGTTGAAAGGTTCGGCCTGTAATTTGTATAAATGATGGATACAACACTGTAAAGAGCTGGGGACAAGCTCCTGGGGATAAAAAGGAAAACAAATCTATCAAGTGTGTAAGTCAATTAAAGCTTGACATTTGAAAAGTCCATAACATGTGGCATGATGTAAATATTTTAACAATAGACAATTTCCTTTTTATAAAAACGTTTTGATAACCGAAATAAAAAAGCAAAGATCATCACATTTCGAAGTTTAATTGGTTACACTACGCAAATAAAAAACATGGAACTTAGTAAGAAATGCATTGCCAACTGAACTTCCCTGAAACTCAGTAAATAACAGATTAGTTTTAACATAAACATTTAATTTCAAGATGTGTTTCTACTAAACCGACAAAATAAGTATTCATTAAATGCAAAAACCACCTACGAAGAATTTAACGAGTTTTAAACGTAAAACTTTTAGAATTGAGGAATGTAAATTAAATTCTTATTCTACCAGCAGGCAAAGGAAATTACATCTATGGTTTTAATAGAGTAAAATAGAACAAATGACTAAAGAACCTTTAATTGCTAAAGACACGTAAAATAAGGTTAAATCAAATCATACTTATTGTCCTAAAATAAAGTATAACTGACTATTAAAATCTTTGTATGGTCAGGGTCTAGTTTAATTTTTAAGAAGTTAAAATACAGTTTTAGAAGTCATAGTTTTCACTATTTTTATTGGTCATTCAAGCCGCATAAACTCGAATGTTCATGAACATCTGTTGTGTTCATCATTAGCTCATTGACTTATAACATTTCTTGTTATTTAGCTGAAGTTATTTCCTCATTATTAAGGTAAACACAGTTGCATGTTAAAAGCTCCCAGTAATTTCAGCAACTAACTTTAAATTCTGATGGCATCGTGATTTGTTTTGTTTGTTTTGAATTTTCGCGCAAAGCTACACGAGGGCTATCTGCGCTAGCCGTCCCTAATTTAGCAGTGTAAGACTAGAGGGAAGGCAGCT
>NW_013665792.1:170292-188372 GCF_000517525.1 Limulus polyphemus | reverse complement strand
AATAAATTTTAAACAAATGTTAGAGATTATTTTTTTTTTGTTTAGCTTAGTATATGGATTTATGACTAACCTAATTTCCTACATCTTGCCGAACCTCATGAGGTATTATTGGGATTACGACCGTAAATATCATTAAAAGTGAGGATACCCAACTGATGAAGCAATGCATCCTAACGTTTATAAGCAAAATGTAAGAACAGTATATTCAATTAGACGTACTTATTACCGGATTGGTTTTAAGTTTTAGTTTTGATCTAAATAGGTAGCTTGCTCTAATTACAAGTTAATATAATTTGGAAGCTACTTCTTTCATCTAACACAAATCATGTTACAAACAGGTTCGTGGAACAACTAGGTGTTAGCTATTTTGACGACTGTATACCTACTTGGCAGTAGAAAATTTTGATATTATCCTTTAGGTGCTTTCACTATCTACAATAATACCAGAAAACGATATTTGAATGACGATTTTTCATTATTCTTAAGGGAAATTTCTGTTCAATGAGCGTGTGCTCATATAAATCTGCATAATCTGCACATTTATTTCACAGTTAAAACTAAAAATAACTGTCAAGGCTCTTCAAATATTTACAGCTGCAACAGGACACCATGTAAACGCATAGAGTATTAAAAACAGACTCCCAAATAAAGCTCATTTCGCTTACAACAAGGCACAGAGCACCTCATCTGTTATGGTGCCAAGAACACATCAAATGAACCAACGTCACGCGAAAAAAAATTGTTTATGTTTGTTTGTTTGTTGCAAGACCATGGCAACACTCTGAGTTTAATATACAACTTCAGTGACAAGCTGTGCTTGATGTTCGTATGACTATACTCCGTATTCAAGTGAAATGTCATAAACTGCAAACATGTTAAATCCCAATTAACAATAGCGTACTTACCAGCGTAGGCTGATGACCAAACACTTGTATTTCAGGGCACATAATGGATAATCAGATATCTGATTTGTAAAGCAATGAACCGGAAGGATGATTGGCATTATTTTACGGGAATGGTTATTACCTTCTCTCAACTTAAATCCTATCGATTCCAATTATCCTTGGGCTGTTTTTGTGCAGTGTACAGAAATAGGTATGTGTGTGTGCGCGCGCGCACAACAAAAGATCTATATGGTTATACTTAGTCTTCAAGCTGCTTAGCACAAGTTCATAACTAATAGATAAAACAATCAATAGATTTGTTATAAACTTAGATAAAACAATCAATAGATTTGATACAAACTTAGATAAAACAATCAATAGATTTGATATAAACTTAGATAAAACTCTATTGATTGTTTTATCTAAGTTTATATGAAATCTATTGATTGTTTTATTTAAGTTTATATGAAATCTATTGATTGGTTTATCGAAGTTTATATCAAATCTATTGATTGTTTTATCTAAGTTTATATCAAATCTATTGATTGTTTTATCTAAGTTTATATCAAATTTATTGATTGTTTTATCTAAGTTTATATCAAATCTATTGATTTTGTGAGATTTAAATAAGCAGACAATGGAAATATTATCTTGCATGTTTATTAGAAAAAGGATATATTGAGTACTAGTGCTGAAAGTAACAAATAATCTTCTTTAAAAATTAAACAGAAATAAATGTTTGTAAAACAAGCATTGCAACTTGATATCTTCGTAATACACTTCCAAGTGAGATACATTACAGGACGAGACTTGCTTTATAATGTTCGTCAAGGTTTGCTTGAGTCGCGCTAGTTAGCTAAATTCCAAAACACAATCCTAAAACAAACTGACTGAGCAGCTAGCTTCATTTTCTAGAGTACAGCAAGTTACACTATCTAAAATGCACAATACATGAGTAAATGGGAAACAGAAATAAAGATATATCTACAAAATTTCCAATACTAGCTTCAATTTTTTGTTGAAAGTATAAGGTAAGGCTAACGTTTTACAATATTCAAATTAACAAAATAGTATCGATACAAGTATCAAATACTATATTATATTCATCACACAATAATGATTATGTGCATTCCAAATATGAATGATTTTCCGTTTCGTTCAAGAACAATACTTCTCAGTAGTTTTAGTTCGTTACGACATATCAGAGCATGAATGATGATAGCTGTCATGCAAACAGCTCTCACGTTATTTTATGACAGCAAAAATGAAACAGACTCTCAAGAGTTCCCGTCTAATCTTTTCCACGTATGAGCCTGACACAGTTTAATTACAAATTGTTTACAAAATTCTTCTACGCGTAATTTTACGTTTTAAAGTCACTTTCGATTTATTTGCTTCCATCTGTTGTAATACCAAACTTTCCTATAGTTGCATTTGTGAATAAGCTAACATTCCAAATTTCGGTGTTTCTTTTTCATGAAAAGATTTAGGTCAATCGATTTATTAGTTTGACCTACTTCTTTCAATTCTCCTCAAATGCGCCCAGCACTGACATGTTATGGCAATGTGTAATTTGGAAGTATTTTAGTCAAAGCAGAAATGAAAAACTGCTTCCAATAAAATAACAAAAGGATTCTAGATGAGCGATACTTTTATGCTTTTGTTGTCGGCAAGAGCAAGTACAATCAAAAATATTTCAAATGAGATAAGTCAATATTCTTTATTCCCTATTATAATTGTATAGCATAAGGGAAAATGGCTCATTAGAAGCATTTTACTTACATAACAATAGGTACTGCCATATAATATAAACTAGATTTTATCTTTTTTGAAACCAACATAATTGAAAATATAATTATCCCTTTTCCCTACAAACGTTCCTTCTCAGCCATTCAGAGACAACCTTGAGGCTCCATAATGCTAAAATTCGGAGTTCGATCTTCATAGCAGACAAAATAAAGTAGCTTATTGTGAAGTTTTGCGCTAAAAGAAAAATAAACAAACAGATTACAAAGGTGGATTGCAAAAAAAAAAAGAAAGAGTGAGATCGAATTTTGTTTGGTTGTTTCAAATTTCGCGCATAACTAAAAAGTCTTCCTTAATTGTGAACTGATAGACTCAGAGGTCAACAACACCCACAGCCTACTCTTGTGTTATTCTAATCTAACAGAGTGTGATTTTAATCATGCTAACGACTAGACCTCTCCCAACCCCCGCTATCAAAAAAGGGAAAAGAGAGATCACTGATTATTTGCATTAAAATACATACATGAACCTAATGAATTCCTCAGACATAAGGATTTAAAACAGTAAAAATAACAACATAGTAAAGTTGTACTTTTGAAAACTTAGCGAGTTTTACAGAACCTTCAACACAAATGCTCTGTTAAATTGATCTATTGGTGGTACCAGTAGAGTTAAGATATCAATTATATTGATTTATTAATCGAATTAATACAAATATAAATATGTGTTTAACAACAGAAGTTTTAGAATATATCTATGCAAACCATTTATTTGTATTAGATCTGAAATTTTCAAACTGGGGTAATAAAAAAGCACAAACTAGTTGAGATATATTACGTTTGTTATCGTGAGTTTACTTGGCAAATATATTTTATTGATGAACATTATACGATAAAATGCAGACCATATTGTCCAAAATTGTATCCATATTGTTGAATAACTGACGTAGTGAGAAGTACAGCGAGGAAGACGACTCTTTCTGAGAATGTTGAAAGGAGAAAACGTCATTAATGCAAACTGTGAAAGCAGCTGTAAAAGTAAGTTTGTATGCAATGCAGAGACTGTCAAGTAGTGGTCGTTTATTATAATTAGTGTAATCAGACATCCTAGTCAGCTGCCAAGTGTCAACAGTGTCAAACTACTCCACGCTTTCTGATAAAATAAACCAAATGAGCAAATAATATATTACATTTTTTTATCATTTTTGGTGACGTTTCTATCAAACGCATAATATTTCTTTACTTCTTTTCATCTCATCACGCGCAATTTCTATTTTTAACTCTGTTGAATAAGCCCCCCCACACACACACCCCCATAGCTCAGCGGTAAGCTTGAGGGCTTATACGATAAAAATCCACTGTGTAGCTTTGAGCTTAAGTACAAACAAGTTTTTGAATAAACCAAGAGGGCATTAGACGTATAACTGAACAAGTGGCTCTGATGGATTTAGTAAACAAACAATAAGGTTTTGCTTAGGTAACCATAAATACATTTCAGGGTCCTTTTGAAATGTTATAGTACTAGTGTAATCTTTATGTTCAATGGGTTTGTATATACGTACAATAAAACAATGTACAAATAAACTGTTTTAATGTGTCAAGAATAAGTTGTCCAGATTCAAGGTCATAATTTTAATACAAACTTTACAAATCACCCAGATTATTGTGAATCATATCTGGTTGCAAAACATCACTATCAATATCCAATACACACAATACATTCCTCTGGAATGGATTAATATGCCACTTCGTATTCAACTGTACGATAATTACATTAGGTGGTTCATCTTGGTTTTGTGACTCTAGTGGACATACTTTAGATTCGGTAAGTGATATTACTGATAATATGATATTTGTTGACTGAATATGCATTACTTGGATTGAAATAAACATACAAAGACAACTAGACCATATAATAATAATGAGGAGTAAATTACATGTCCATATTTTATCATCTCTACAAAAGCAGGGGTGAATAATTTAAAGTTCTGACTTTATGATTTCAAATGTCTTTGTTTCGGAATTGTTGCTTAGGTTGTGCCGAAGATCCTTAATGTATATTGTAAACAGTTAACTTCGACATAGTTATAATTTAGAAACCAAATATTTATATGATGGGTCATGTACCTGAGGGACTGGCATGATGCACCAGAATCTGCCTGTACTTGTCGGCAGTCAGAATGCTGTCAGTTTTGTGTAAATCACTCATACCGTTAGCTGAAATGGAACCTAAAGTTGCACTGATCCTTCATAATGCTTCATGCTAGAAGTTGTAAATAGACTGTAATATCATTCTCTTCTCCTCCATCGTACGAAGTGTCGCTAGTTACCACCGAACAACTCAACTCGGATTTATCTGTAATGAACACATGTCTCTACTGTTTGTTGTCTAATGCCCATTTCAGCCCTTTGGTTTGTTTACCTCTTCTTGGCAGTGGTTTTTGAGCACCTACACGTCTATTAGACCACGTCATGTTAGTATTCACACCTGTACTTTTCATGAAGGTTGTTGGCAAGTTCTGTAGCTCGGCCATCTAGTAAAGAAAAAAACACACTGAGATACTTAACATACGTTTTGAAGTGTTTTGATTTTGTGCGTCAACCACTTCTATTACTAATGGTGCTATTTTCATGTAACAAGCTCTTCACAGTTTTGCCTTCTGAAACGCGCAGTCTTGGCACAATTTTTTGCATGGAGCATTTTTGAGCACCCAAAACATTTATTTCCATATAGTATTGTCATATAGTATTTCAACACTGGGAGCCATAACTGGATCACATTACTACAACTGGGAATAGTATGACTACCTGTATTTTTAAAGGTTTTATAATGGTGTGGTACTTTCTGGTTAGTTGGTTAACAACCAACCACAGTGTAAGCTATCAAAACATAACTATACTCTCGTGCAATTAATTTTCGCTCGATAAAATATTTGCTTTCCTGTAGTATTTGCCTTTTATACCATTTTTTCTCATCGTTTCCATAATTAGTTACACTTCTGTATATGTTTAAATAACAGTTACCTGTAGATTTAAAAGTTTGTAAGTTAGGTTTTTGTAAAGAGCTGATGATATAATAAACTTTACGAACGATATTTAACGACAGAAAACCTGCTGCATGTTGATCTACATATTTCTAGAATGTGTTGAAATATACCCTTTTAAAACAACATTTCACATACCACTTTTATATGTTAGTGTAAAATATCTATATTCTGTAAATCACATGTTATAAAAGCTATATAATTAAACTTTTAGTTGTAAAAACAACTGAATATTTCAGAGATTTCTTTTTTTAGCATATCAGATATGACTTTCTTTATTCATAATTTTTCCAGTTAATAAAATATTCAAAGAAATATGCACTTCATTTAAACAAAAATTACTGAAAGTTTAAATAACACATAAACAAACCTAAACACCAAATCAAACCAGTAAATTTGAAAATCATATGAATTATAAGTATGACTGTAATAATCTAAAATACTACATGCTTTTCGTAGGTACTTACACAAACATATTGACTACAGTCTAGTAGCTAACATTGCATGTCATTGGTAAAAACTCATGAAACGTGCCTAAAGATTTACATGAACATAAGCATTTTAAAAATAAATGATAGTTGAATTGATCTAAAAAGAATCAAGATATACAAGTTATTTACTCTAAAGGCAACTGCTAAACAAACTTACAATATAGTCTAAAAAAATGCCCCCAGTAGCACAGCAGTATGTCTGCGGACTTACAACGCTAGAAATCGGGTTTTGATACCTGTGGTGGGCAGAGCACAGATAGCCCATTATGCATAATTTGTGCATAATTACAAATAAACAATAAATAAATCAACAATCTCAAAACACATTTATAAACAAAAGAACGTCAACATTGCAAGTTATTTCGTTTTCAATTCTATGGAAAATTATATACAAACATACTATAAAGAGCAGACAAACATCGGTTTCTGACAGAGCTTCATCTAATGATGCAGAGTTTTAAGGAAGAGTAATTCTGTATTTTATAATAGTTCTCTATATATGACAGGTCGTCCAATTACTTTTGAAAAAAAATAATTATCATTCTAGTAACTAGTTTATAGCGCAAGAAAACAACTTATGAAGTGTTGATTTAGAAGGGTTTTTTTTTCTCAAAGATTAGTACTATATCTTGAAGTCATAATACACTTTTGTTCGAATACACGACAAACTCATGATTCTAAAATTCTTTATAGGTGCAGAAATAAAACGCAGTTTTATTACTTGTGGCCTCATGACTCTAAAATACTTCATAGGTGCAGAAATAAAACGCAACTTTATTGCTTCTTGGCTCACGACTTTAAAATACTTTATAGATGCAGAAATAAAACGCAGCTTTATTACTTGTGGCCTCATGACTCTAAAATACTTCATAGGTGCAGAAATAAATCGCAACTTTATTACTTCTGGCTTCATGACTCTAAAATACTTCATAGGTGCAGAAATAAAACGCAACTTTATTACTTCTGGCCTCCGTTGTGTAGCTTCGTGCTCAACAACAAACAAATAAGCAAATAATTTATTGGTTTTGTTGTTAAATTTCCCTTTTTCTTTTACATATAGTATCACTGATGAGAAATAAAAAAGAAACTGAGCTCTTTTCTGTTTTTTATAACAGAAGGAAAAATGAAACCGAAATTTTCAACCAATAATGATACTTGGAGTGATGGCTCCAAATGCGACTGACGATTTTTTTTATCCGTATCTTAAATCAGTAGATAGATAATAAAAAACGTAATTTATTTCGTTATAAGACTTAAATGAGGCATGAAACTGTAATACACTTTATAGAGCTCAATTTTAACAAAAGTATGTCTAACTGTACGTAAGGTTCAGTGGAAAAATGATACAATAAAGCCTAAAAACAATAAAAATTTACGGACACTGAAGGATGTATAAAATTTTATTTCGATCACAGCTATAATGTCTTTTCACAATGACGTTTAGAATCATCAACTATCATGTCGTCACAGTTTACAACGTATATTTTTCTCTTTTAGGTACCGTTTAACCAGCTGATTTTTGAGTCAATGTTTTTTCTTTAGCTCACTATCGAATTTTTTGATATAATTATGAAACCCTCCAATAAATTGTTCTTGAGTTTTTCGCTAGTTTTGGCAAAAACATCAATGTGAATAGCTCAGGAGTTAATCACACAAAGAAGTAGAATAAATATTGGATTAATTTCAATTGGAACTTGGAATTGTGAGCCATTTCTGTATCAATAGCGTTACGAATCTACAAATGATATTGTTTTGTATAATTTTTTGTCAAATTTAGCATTTATACAAATAACAAAAGCCTAATACTTCAATTATATCTACATAAAAGTTTAAAGTGACTAATATCGATAATGTAAATTCAAATAATCATAGATGCAGTTTTTCGTTCTTATGATCATAAATGCAGAAGAAGAAGAAAACATTCTCTTTGGAAAGTAATGTCTAGAGTCCAAGATGACGTATAATAAATCCACTTATAACATTTATTAACAAACATTTAACAAGTTTAAGTAAAAATATCAGAAACAAGGAAAACAAAACAAGCATTTTTTATAGAAATACATAAGCTTCGATTATCATGATAGCTTACTGCCGAACTGATTTTCTTTATATATATATATCAAATATGTTGAAACTGAAAACAGTTTGTTTGTTTGTTTTGAATTTCGCGCAAAGCTACACGAGGGCTATCTCCGCTAGCCGTCCCTAATTTAGCAGTGTAAGACTAGAGGGAAGGCAGCTAGTCATCACCACCCACGGCCAACTCTTTTACCAACGAATAGTGGGATTCACCATCACATTATAACGCCTCCACCGCTGAAAGGGCGAGCACGTTTGGTGTGACGGGGATTCGAACCCGCGACCTTCAGATTGCGAGTCTTAAATACTTAAATTTTGCCAATAAGGAATGTAGATATACAAAACGCCAGTTGAGTTTAGCAGCATAGATTTTTTAATTTAATTTATAAAGCTAGAAATTAAATTAAATTTAAACTTCCATCTGCATAAATATTCCGTCCCTCTTCCAATATTTAAAAAAAAGTAAAAACTTTCAAAACAAACCACGATGTCATAATGACAGTCATCATTTTCTTTTTCCGAAAATGGATCTATCTCGTCGTGCAATTTAAGAGTCGACGGTTTTCTGTGCATACGAATGAATCAAACTTTATATTACTTTAAAGAAATGAATAGAAGATTATCTCGCTGGAATAAAGCGTCCATAAAATCTCCGCCTGGAAATCACTCTCCAGTTATGGAAGTGTTCTGTGCATGCGATCGTTTCCAGCTTCAACGTAAAACTGCTTATACATTGCAGTTGATAATTTTAGTCACGCAGCAACTGTGCTTACTTTTTAAAATGTGTCATTTGTTCGCCAAAATGAGCATCCGTATTGTCGAATAAGCAATCATTTGGATGCAGAAATGAAAATATTCAATATTGGTTTGTGACACTGTGTATTTACAAAATGTACTACCTTATATATCACTTTACAGTTCGTCATGAACTATAAATCCGTATATATTTATTAGTTTTCCTACACGTAACGAAACGTTTTTTGACTTCTTTTACTGGCGCTCCCAAAACGTTTTGACTTGATTTGGACTTCAAAATATCTGGATGGTTCTGCAAAGTTCATTGAAGTTGAATAATATCACAACAACACATAAAATAATTAAAGATTAAAGAAAAACTGAAGGAACTGTTTTCCGATGACAGAAAACTCTTAAGCTAACCCTAAAGTACTTAACAATGGCTTTGAAGGATATGGTTATTTATGGTGGTATTTGTTTGGTAACAAAACTAGTGAATGTTTTAAGTACTAAAAACGTAGTATTGTTTAGACTGTAAATTAAACACCATTATGCTAAATGCAAATAAAACTCACTTAAAGAAAATAGAGAGATAAGCCCTTAACCTTGTGCTTTATTATCATTGTAAAATACACTATAAAACTTTACTATTACGCTTTCAACTTCAACTTACAACATGAGTTCGTATCAGTTATTGTAATGTATGGTTTTGAAGAAAATATGCCTACGATCCTTATAATAATAAAATTTAGAACTGTATTCTGATAATAAGTAAGTAAGCCGGGTTTCGATACCCGTGGTGAGTAGAGCACGGGTAGCCCATTGTTCAGTTTTGTGCTTAACTTCAAACAAATCGAATTCATAGCTCAGGTATAGCTAACTACTAATCTACTACGCCCAGCCATGTTAATAAAATATAGCACTTTATACAAACAGTGTGAGAGGTTTACCCCCTTACTTATTAGGCCATGTTAATAAAATATAGCACTTTATACAAACAGTGTGAGAGGTTTACCCCCTTACTTATTAGGCCATGTTAATAAAATATAGCACTTTATACAAACAGTGTGAGAGGTCTACCCCCAGCATTGTAAGTCCGCAGACATACCGCTGGCTGTGCCACTGGGGGACAAAAAAGTAATAGTGCCATCACCACCCGGTATTCCAAGATGGTCACCCTTTCAAGTACTAACCAGGCCCGACATTGTGTGCCTACGGGGATCAGATGAGACCCGGAATTTTTCAGTATGGGATGAAAGATGAAACCGAGGATCCATGGCTCGCAACCTATTGCTGCAAAAAACGCTAGTTCCGATCCCCACATTTCACGGACCTCTCCATATAACATTAACTTTTTAAGTTACAATGTAAAACAATATTCTTAAGTAGCTATATTTTAAAAGGCATTATTTCTCAACCAAAATCTATATGTGAACCGGCGGTCTATCAGTCTAAATTTAGGCTAGAGTAGATAGCCTATGTGTTTCTTTGCGCGAAATTCTTAAACAACTAAACACATTTTGCAAACAAAACGACTGTGTTTGTTTAAGGACGGTAACAAAAAAAAATTGAGCTTTATAGTGAATTTTAAATTCGTCACTACTTATACACCGTTCATAAAATCTGGATTGAAACATGATAACTACATTTTTCTCCCATAGAGCAATTTTAACAAATTAATTTACATTTTCAGCTCTCACTTCTCTTGTCACCGTGGCTGCCTCTATTTAGTTTAGAGATATAAAGTTTTTTTAAGTCGCCAGCGCCATTTCAAAAGTTTGAAAACGCTACTTCAAGATACAAAATATCATATACAGATTTCATATTCCTTACTTGAATCGAACATTTCGACCACGATAGTTCCCATTACCAATCCCGCTAGTTCAGTAGTTTTCCATGCACGGCCTTACATGGGAAACTTTTCAGCTGATATATATATACGTTTTCTCTTTAAACTCTTACGGAAAGAGAGAGACTAACGTTCAAATACATTAAATTAATTCAAGTTAACTTGAACAAAATAAATATAGAGGAATTTTAATGAAGAGTGTACGCATTTCCAACATGTGCAATAAACGGAACATTTAGAATGACTTTGAAGAAGTATGTAACAGTGAAATTCAAGTGTACAGTAATTATCCAGCTAGATTACGGTGATGTTTACGGTATGAAGTTAGTAACGTTACAACATAAACACAATTACGAAAGTGTTTTTACATTTTTTTACGTTTCAGAGTGAGTTTTATGTTAAACTTTTATTCTAGAAGCGTATGAGGTTTACGGAATTCATACCTCTGGTGTGCGCGTTTGCAAGCTTATGTATATAATCATTTACTGTATATACCGTGAATACAGATTAGTTTAAGTATTTATGAGACCATGGAAGATTAATGGGTCGTCGTAGAAACATGACATTTTAAATTTACAATGAAAAATATGTATTACAGAAGGTTAATCGCGCTCTAAATTAGTGGTTTGTAGATGCTAATGCAGTGTCGCATAGCTGCAGGTTCGTGTCGTAGCACCACCGGCCACATGGTTAGTACCTATTATTTGGTTCACTGTTAATTCCAGACCACTCGACGGTGCAAAGAAACCATGGAAGATTAATGGATCACCGTAGAAACATGAAATATGAAAGCTAGAATGACAAGGTAACAGGTCTAAAGAGACAATCACTCTTTATAAACACCAGGGAAAATAGCATCCGTTTGACCTTCAGCATCATAGTATATTTACAATATTACTCATAAGTTCTTAGAATAAGTAGTCTAACTTTATTATAAACCTAAAGTAAGTTAAAATGAAATGTATATTAACAAAGACAACCTGCTGTAGTGCTAAATAACAAGGTATGTTGAATTTAGCGTAAGTTAGTTAATGCGGTATAGTTTAGAAAACTAGATTTGTAAAGTTAATTAATTATCATAATAGTATGTATAAAAATGACTACTTGGATGACTTAAAACATATATAATGATTAGATTGCGTCGAATTTTCATTTGAGTGCTTACTATGTTATGGAGAATTTTAGACTAGTTAGGAACCTGTGGGTTAATTATGCATAGTTTACGCAAATGTATGGCGTTCAATCGTCTTTGTAACCAAGCAAATTTCCTTCTCTTGAGACCAATATATGTCATTTTTTCGGTATTACGATTAATATTTAATTCGACGACTTACCATTTTATATAAAAATTTTCATTAAGAGCACTTATATTTGAGATAATTAAAATTGTCTAAAGCAAAAATGATGTAAGGAATATCTCCCAAAAGAGTTATCTTTTATACAAACAATCCAGCAATCATAGTTTCGAAGTGAAAGATAATTTTCCTAAAGGTATTTTTCCTCTGGCAAAAGTAAAGGGTATAAAATGTTTAATTATTTGTCTTTATGAAATCATATAGCAAAAGATACGCATCTAAAGATTGTAAATGTATATATAATTTTCTACGTTACATTGAAATATGATATGTAAATCCATTATCCTTTTATTAATTTCTCTTTTTTTGTTTTTTGTGACATTTTCATAGTTCCAAAGCTTAACTTTAAGAACAAGTTAAGCGAAAGGTAGTGAAAACGTAATAATCGTGCTCGGTTTCAAAACCTCTAGTAATATAATCATTTCATGAAGAAGATGCTCATATATAATCTATTCAAGCAGAACCGGTTGCCTAACTGATATGTGAACATTTCATAAAATCACGAACCATGAAAGCGTTTGAAAAACCATAACATATAACAACGATTATTCTACCATGTGCTCATGAGGCTCATTCAATAATCTCTTTCCCATCAAATTCGTGCTTGCAACGCTTCCTGCTATAAGTTAGCCTTTTTCTTCAGTATTTGCCTTTCGTGGACAAAATATCATACGAATAACCTTCACCGTGTCTGTACGAAATATATGAAAACATTCTAACCATTTCGGAAGTGTCGAACACCTGCTGTTTTTCTTTTCTTGTTAAAGCAAAGGTAGCGCTTCAGATAAGAGAGTTAATTTTCGTAGATAGTGTACAAACTTATAAACGGTACTGAACATTTCCTTTACATTGAAACCAAACAAGATAAGAAAAACAGAAGAATTATTTACATTTCCTACCAGCTGCCATCTACAATTTGTTTGAATTTTCTGAGAATGTGAGAAGCAAGAAAAGCAATAAATTGTATTTCATATATTTTTTTTACATTTATTCAGACCATAACAGAAGATTTTTATTGAAGTTTAGCTGTTCACTAGAGGACATAAAACACTTTTGTTTATTAGATATAGGAGTTTTGATATTGTGGAATTTTCAGGTCAAACAGATTTTCCAACAATTGTCAGATAAAGAAACCCGCAAATAACAGCAGACTCGATCAAAAAATAAGGGGTATTCTATAATAGATATCTGGAATGAGTTCCTTTAATTTTAAGATAAAGATTCTGGAAACTTTTTATTTAAACCAATGTTTAGCTTCACAGCTTTCTCTCCATCAGGATTAATTTCCCTAGAACTAAACACATTTTTATCGAATAAAGGTTTCACTTAACAATCTTTCATTAGAAACTGACTATAGAAATCGCGCCTGAAATCAACAGGTAAACTCTCTTTCTTTGTCCAGTCAACAACGTCACTTCTTAACCTTTGCTCCTTCACAGTATTGGTCAGCTATTATATATAGTCACTGTCATAATTGGCCAGCAATGAGTATTACAGTGTCAATCCTTTTAACTCGAATGCTGTATATTATTGCAATATCCTATCGGGCAGAAGATACATCACCTACTGTAGAGAACATAGAAGTGAAGCAACCAGAACAATTTAATATTAACGACTCTCTGATCCACGTGTTGCTGGCATTACAACACTGAAACTAAATAACCGAGAAAGTTTTATAATCGCTATTACTAAATCAGAGAGAAAATACATGATCTGCCCGCATATCAAACTATCGGGCATTTGCTTTCTACACTCTCAGCTCAATTTGAAAATTCTGAAATCATCTCGAACATTTTGAAATCATCGATGACATAATACGCAAGGTGTTTTTTTCCCGTTGTTATTGAAGGATGAATCCCACTCATAATGAAGATGTTGTGTACGTTTCTGTATTTCTCTAAGTTGTTTGGGGGAATGCTGATTTGTAAACTTTTAACTCCCATTAAATCAGCTTATCTCCAAACTCTGCTTAAGAAATGCATTAACACCTGAACACATGTACTCATATATATCAAGTCTCAAAAACCTACCTCCTGGTTATGAAATTATAAAATACAATAATTTGTTAAATATATCTAAAACAAAGATAGAGAAAAGAGATTGTGATCCAAATTCTAAATTCCTCATTTGAAAGGAAGAAGACAGAATGAAAGTAAAAATATTTTCCTTGTCTGCATTTTATTTATAAAAAGCTTTGTGCTTTTCCTAAGTTACTCCCCACACTTAAGAACTGAATTTCATCAATCTAATCAGACGGATGAGAATTAGTATAGCTCGAAATTGCGTTACTAAGATGTTTAAAGGAAATTTTCTTTGCGTAAATTCATAAAAAGTGGTAATAACACATCAGCATAATAATGTAGAAATGATTACAGTATTAATGAAATATAAAATACGGCTAGTTTTCAATTCTTGCCAAGAATGACAAGCTTAGCCTGTTGACTCTACTTCAATTTTTCTTTTTTTGTTTGATTAATTCTTTAATTATTTGTGTGTTATTATAATGATATATATTACTGTTTTTATAGTACTCAGGTAATAATAACACGGTAGTTGTTATCCAATATGAGCAAATACGTTTCATATTTCCAACACATGTTTTCCTATTTCAAAACGTTATTGAATACATAATGGTATATATCTTTGTTCAGCTTTTACATATACATATAAATTTAACAAAGCACATAATAATGTTCAAAATCAAAACTTAATCAAATCCATGGTATCTACCAAAGTCGGGGTATTAAATATATTTAGAATATCAGCAAGATCTATTTTAACATTTAAAAAAACCTGTATAAGTTAAAAATTCTTCTTTGAAGGTTGTCATTCAAAATGAACAAAATATTATGGTACAAACAGAATTACATTTTTCTTGAAAGTTAAATAAACTTTTTAATGAGAAAAAGAGTTTTTATGAACAAGAAATATATGTACAATTTAAAATCGAATTCCAGATTGAATATTTTCATGTTGATTCCGCGAGAATAAAATTTTTTCTGTTTGTTGATAAAAAACAAACAAATAAGCATTCCGATTTTTATGAAACTTTTGAAAGTGGCCACTTGAAATTATATATTATTATAAAGAGAAGAACATAAATTAGTAAGGTCAGATAAAATCTTCAATTCTAAAACAGCTTTAACAATCTAAAGTATAAATTTATAAAAAAAAGTCAAACAAGACTTACCGATAATAGCAACTATAAATGCGACTCTCCTGTTCCTCCAGCACACCAGCTTCGGACACAAGATTGAAAATTGCAATACAGAATATGTAGTAAAATCAACTGTAGAAAACGTGAGCCTCTTATCTTATGTAAGTAGTAGAAATGCGCAATTTCAAAATAGTTCTTGAATATATAAGCTTTCTTGAAATATTACAAAAAACTTTGACGTAAGATGTTTCGTTATTGGAAATCTGGTTTAGTATTTTGTTATTTTTCGCTTCGTATGTTATGATTTTTATCAGTATTAGAAGGATCACTCAAAATTCTCAACTGCAAACTTGAAAACTTCCTAATGAAGCCTACACTAAATGTTAAGAACTTTCGTTTCACTTTTACCGCTTGTTAACGAATACTTTTTAGAAAAAAACGTTGTTTGAATATCTTTCTTTCCAATTACCTCTAACTTTGGCAAACTATTCATGTTACTCAGACTAAATACCTCCACTTCTTCACTTGGTTTAGCAATTAAGAGATACCTTATTTCTCTCACCTAGCTGAACAGTCACACTGCCCCCATTTTCCTTTGTTGGTTCAGTGATGTTTAACCTCACTTTCTCTATTTAGTCTGACGATCATAAAATATTTTGTTTCAGTTCCTTTGTTCAATTTAACAATAACGAGATATTTTAAACCATTTTCTACGCAAGTTAGAAATAAAGAGATACTTCATCCCATCTCAGTTATCTGTGATATACTGACGGGATAGTTCACTCCATCCTCCTTATATGCGACGTAATCACGAGATATTTGTTTCATGTTACTGACCCAGTTTAATAACAACGGAATGTTTTGCTTGAAATTTTTATTGCCTTAGTTACAACATCAGATATATTTGGAAATTTATTGAAAATTCAGAATTATAAGTTTCAAAGAAATAACTGTGAAACATTATTTTTGCTATATATATATATATATTTCATTCTGATCTAGACAACTTTAAAAATGAGACAGCTGATATAAATGAATGCTTGTTTTTTCCTTGATAATTAAATGTGTAGCTATAACCATGATGTGTGTGTGTGTTTGTTTGTAATTAAGCCCACCACGGGTATTTAGCGTTGTAAGTTCGCAGACATACCGCTGTGCCACTGGGGGGCAGAGGCAAACTAACCACCAGGTCACGTTCAGTTCCATAATAGGTCCAAACTTCTTTACTGCTATTGTTAAATGTCTTCAATCATAATTTATGTGCTGCAATTTTTAGGTAGTTTATAGTACGAATATTGTATTTTTTTTACTATTATTACAAAAAAACTAACAATTTTGCTAGAGAAGCAACAGTTGAAGTTGTTTAATTTTAAGTATTTTGTTCTAAATCATTATTACTATAAAACAAATCCAGGTCTTCTTTTTTTGAATTTCTAAGGAGAGATAAAACTTAGAAATTTAAGTGAGTTTACAGAATAGCGTTTATAACAAATTGCACAGATTACAGTAAGAATTCCATTGTTTTTGTTTCGGAATGAATTTGTTCGTATAGAGTTGTTACTGTCAGAGTTATTTCAGTAGAGAAATCTAGTCTTCTAGTTCACTTAGTCTGATAACGATGTGTCTATTTTCTTAACACTCCGACCATCACTGGTATGCAGGTAATACTTTTCATGAATTCTTTAAAATCTTCTTAAAATGACCAACAGCTAATTGATACTTTAGGTAATGGAAAATGCACCTTGGAAAGTTTTTATCTACCAAACCTTGAAAACGTTATTTAACAGTTGTGTTTCGATGTTTAAAGAAACTTTTCAGCAACACCCATTGCTGGGTTACATTATTTTTGTTGTCTACATTTATAACGCAGTTTAGATATTGTACAAACTCTTCATATTCTGCAAAGTTAAGTACATATCTAATCCATATCAGAATGTATATTGTTTTCATTTATAAGATGAAAGCTCGACATAATTTTCTAGGAATGCTTGTACTTTACTGTTATAAAACTAACAGATCTCTTTTTAATATATAATTTTGCCCATTATACCATCTAATATTCTGTAAATTGTTAAATATTTTAAAACAATGACATTGACACTTCTGAACTGCATGTTTACTTTGTACTTTACTCTCAAGCTTGGCATTGTTGTGAGTTTTCAACTAGTTAAATTGTATATTGTATATAGCAAACTTTTTGATGAATACAATTTCCTCAGTACTATTGTATAATAACCTACGATTATAATTTAGAGCCCCATTTGTTATTGGATCCACAACTTAATAGAACAACTTACTGAAATATACTTCTTTCAACAATTTAGCTGATTACACAGGCCTGCGATGGTTTTATTGTTTTGAAATCTTTACATGTTCAACAGTATTTCCTCTACGCTGAATCCGAAAATAATATCTATTTTTCTCCATCACGTACAGATTTTTCACAAAACGTCATAATGCAATACAAAAAAGAAAGACCACAACACGTAGTTTTGAGACTAAAAGACGCAGATTTCACAAAAAAAATCAGGATGAATGAGGATGCATATTCGTTTGACATCAATGTTCTTCCCTTTTCTTCAGTTTGTTTGTATTTTTGTTAACAAACATAATAATAAAAAATGTTCATTGTGGTAAACGAAATAATAATTTGGTCAGAGTTTCTTTCTTCCCGATTTGTAAAAAACTTTACATGATAGAAAAAAAATTAATATCATTTTCGAAATCTGCGCAGCTGAAAC
>NW_013665792.1:167242-169659 GCF_000517525.1 Limulus polyphemus | reverse complement strand
CTTAATAGAACAACTTACTGAAATATACTTCTTTCAACAATTTAGCTGATTACACAGGCCTACGATGGTTTTATTGTCTTGAAAGTTTTACATGTTCTACAGTAATTCCTGTACGTTGAGTCCGAAAATGATATCCATTTTTCTCCATCACATACAGATTTTTCACAAAACGTCATAATGCAATACATAAAAGAAAGACCACAACACGTAGTTTTGAGACTAAAAGACGTAGATTTCACAAAATAAATCAGGATGAATGAGGATGCATATTCGTTTGACATCAATGTTCTTCCCTTTTCTTCAGTTTGTTTGTATTTTTGTTAACAAACATAATAATAAAAAATGTTCATTGTGGTAAACGAAATAATAATTTGGTCAGAGTTTCTTTCTTCCCGATTTGTAAAAAACTTTACATGATAGAAAAAAATGAATATTATTTTCGAAATCTGCGGAGTTGAATTATGGGAAATCAGTTATTAAAACCAAAGCAACTGTGTTAGTTATCTCATACGAAGCATACATAAAAGTATGTCTATATTCTCTCAGCTGTGCAACATGTTTACTTGTCTGTTAATGGCCATTAAAGGCTTTTCTCTTGATTTGCCTTCTTAAGAGAAACATTTTAAACAATTATATAACTCTCTATGTCTAAATAGAATATGAAGAAGATACCAATAGAAAAACGTATTCTTAGTTCATTTAAGCTCTACTGAGTTCATCCAATTCCGAATCATCCTTTCTTACGTAATTTAGTAATACTTTTCTAGAATTTTTATAATATTCTTGATTAAGCTAATGAAATGTTTACGGTTTAAAGCCGAAAGCTGGTGAAACATTAAAAATCAGTAGGCCTAAAACTTGTAATACAAATCACGTAAACTGTTTATATGGCTTCAGTCTCTCTTTTACGCTCATCCTTGAACCTAGTTAAGATATTTTACAAAATGAAAAGATGGCTACGTCACACCCTCTTGATATTGATATGCTGATATACTCGAGTCTGAAGTAATCTTCTAGTAGAAATCATACTACAAGCAAAAAGTAAATTTCAAAAGAGAATACATTAGAAAATGTCAAAAACAATATTCTGATTTTAGTTCCGAAAGACTGCTGTAATCTATATCTAGGGTTTGAAATAAATTTTGATTAGGTGTGAGGAAAAACTGTGTTTTTTTCTTATACATTGTGTTTGTTGGTTTATGCATGGTAATATTACAGATAAAGATTGTTTAGGAATAACAGAATTTAGCTAGATATTTTCTATAATGCTGTTTATAATACCTCTTAAGCACGTTGTATGAAGATCTTAATCAAGATTCTCTTAACATATCACCGGTATAAAATAGTCAAAAATTACACTCAAAACTTGAGAATTTGTTACTATAAACTTTGCATTCTAATTTCCTTTTGTTTTCTTTTTACGACCTGAATCCCAACTAGTTTGGGGTCGGTCTGTATTTTTATAAGGCAAACATTTTTACACCCAAATGGCTGACTTACTTGACACCCATACAGGACGAGCATGTTTGGTGAGGACCCTCAGACTGGGAGTCGAGCTCCCTAACCACCAAGCCATGCCAGGCCCAATTTACCATCGATGTCATGTATTAATATGTCCTACTAATGCTTTACAATGGCATTAGAGCCGACACATCATCTAAAAGTTCTTTATAATGGTATATGTATCATCAACCTACTTGTTTTAGCAGTTTGTGTAGCTTTGCGCTAAAACAAGCAAACAATGAGCTGTATGCACTCTGTCTATCGTAAGACCATAAAATTACCACTGACTCACCAAAGGATTGCCATTGTAGAATGGTGTGAATGACACAAGACATTTCGACCATTGTTTTTGATTGGAACTGAAATAAAGAAATAAATTATCCAAGGAAAAAAGCTCGTCTTACACTCTTGGCTACTACATCCAATTAGTTTATACATAATGTTGTTAGAAATTAAAGGTAATTTCTTAGTGGAAAAAATGTATCAATTTCAAAAACCTTTACCAAGGAAACAATACAACATTGTTATTATAATTTTGAAATAAATCAGCTTTTATCTGTATAGTCTCAACTAGAAAATGTCTGTATACAAAATTTCCGTCACAACTGGCTCAATAATTCATACTATCAAATATCAAACCTTGCACCTCCAATGAAACTTAAAATCGCCTTTAAAAATGCATACATTACTAGCGCATGCATCAAAAAATATATCAATTTAGCTCTTTAGTCAGCTTCAGAATTAGCAGTTTAGAACAGTATATATATATATGTTGTCTATTGTATGCCCATGTAATTACTTCGCAGGGTGTGGATGGATCTTCACCAAAGTTAGTATGGAGGTTCATTGGGTCTATGGAGAGATACATACAAATTTGCAGTTTTGTATTTTGCGTTTTTGCGTTTTTCACCACT
>NW_013665792.1:152187-167176 GCF_000517525.1 Limulus polyphemus | reverse complement strand
TTTTCCGTCCAGGGGATGGGTACTCCAGCTAGCACAGAATATATTCAGTAGCTTTATCATTACTCCTGATGACCCTACTAAATTATAACTTATATTTGCAGTAGCACTGACCTCTAAGTTTATCATGTAAAAGACATATAGATTTAATCAACTTAATATTGAACGTATTCTGAGATTTACGTAATCACCATATACTCTATATTATAAAAAAATATATTATCGTTTACTTAAATCGTAGCTTTGTATGTGAAAACTTTCTACTTTATATTGAAGTTATCATTCCTGATTATATCTAATGCACAGGAAGTTTCTTTTCTTTTCAAATTTAAACCAAAAAATTCATCAAACAAAAATGTTATGTTTGAATTATTTTGAACGCAAATTTTCTATAGATCATTAAACTAAAATGTCATTTGCCTTAATTATAAAAAGAAATAAAACTTCGTGTCCAATGATGAAATATTATTAAGGAACATATTACATATTTACATTTACTTTAAAAATAAAAAAAAGGAAAATAAAGGATGAAATCAGTTATGTGATAGATAATATATGTTTACATATGAGATGGCAGCTTATATATTTCTTAGGTGTACAAACACAATACACGCTTGCATTTTATTGAAAAAGATAAAGTACAAATATTGAAGTTTCAAGGCGTTTCATTGATTCCTAACTCAAAGAGGAAACAGTAAACAGAGATATATATTAAATTTTAATATTTTAAAGCAACAGAAATTATAAGTACACTCAAAACACTTATTAGTGCCTATGTGTATTGAAGAAAAGACTATATGTTTGATTAGTTTTATGATGCAGTACAGCATAACAAACCAGTGAATTGTTTGTTTGTTTTTGAATTTCGCGCAAAGCTACACGAGGGCTGTCTGCGCTAGCTGTCTCTAATTTAGCAGTGTAAGACTAGAGGGAAGGCAGCTAGTCATCACCACCCACCGCCAACTCTTGGGCTACTCTTTTACCAACGAATAGTGGGATTGACCGTCACATTATAACGCCCCCACGGCTGAAAGGGCGAGCATGTGTAGCGGGACGGGGATTCGAACCCGCGACCCTCAGATTGCGAGTCGAACGCCATAACCACCTGGCCATGCCGGACCCAAACCAGTGAAATAGCCCAATTTTCAGATAACTATCTTTTAATCATTTAAAAAATAAAGCTACAATATACCACAAAAACATCATTATTCTTGAAAATCCAAAACTTTTAATTAATATACTGATAATGGTCACATTGAAAAACTTATCATCTATTAACTTAACATATATTTTACAATTCGTTAAAAAAAAGTCAGTAAGTTGCGATAACTAACACTGATGTATTTAATGTGCGCTACTCTTATAATACTTGAAAAAATAATTATATGATATATTTAGATATCTATAATACATATTCCATATTATTGAATTACCTAGATTTTATCGTACATTCTTCTATGTCGATAAAATGTAGTCTCGGAATAAATAGACAATTATAGTAAAAAAAGTTCTATTTGTATAAAAATGCGTTAGGAATGCTTCAAAACACGGCTGATTTTAATAACGTTTTAGTATAATACTGAGTAATTAACAGTTGTTCACATGAATAAATAAATTAACATAAAACTAAATGTTCTACAAAACGAAATTCACAACTGGTTTTGAATATATTATTTCACCTTATATTACACAGTTTTCATAATTACAGCAGAATAAGAGTAGTTCGAATGTAAAAAATATGGTTTTAGGAGACTAATAAGGTAGCGGTAATGTTTACCTGTCGTGAAGGATATAAATGTAGTTAAATGATCCTTAATAATAAGAATATAGTCATAGAAAAATCTCTGTATTGAAATAAAGAACCTAAACACATTATACAAACCTTACTAATTCATCGAAACGACAACATTCACATAAAACTATTTGCTCTATTTGATCACTCAGTAAAGTAGTTTATGTGAAATTATTTGTTCTGTAATTTTGGGAGACCGTATAAATATTTACGAACCACTTTTTATTTTAATCTGAAAGTACATAATTTGTTTTGTTGGGGGTTTTTTTTCGGGTGTATCCACTAACTTGAATTGTCATTTTGCCTTGCGTAGATATATTATATAGTCTAATTTATCATATACCAAACACAGTTAATGTATTATTGGAGTCTAAAAGTGTGGTCTTTCGTTTATTTATAATGTATTATTTATATTCGAAAACAAACTAGTGTCATGTTTATTAACCCTTTTACTATATCTGTAGCTACTATGACGCTCTCCCACGGACTTTTCAGTATGTATGTTTTTCATGACTGGTTAGATATGTGAAAAAGTTATTTCAAATAGCTGTGAAAAACCCAACCCAAATGACAGCCTTTCCACTGTTTATTTATCATCTATGGAAGCACAGTGATAAGTTTGAAGTGTCTTGTAGTTTTACACAGAAGGTATAGTTTTTCTTTGGCCCAATCAGCTACACTTGAGTTAATGTTTTCAATGTTGGAAGTCGCTTTACCATTTACTTAATGCTCAACATGGTGGCTTTACAGTTATTAGAAAAAATTAAAATGGCCATTTTACATGTCTTTATTGGTTTTATCATACTTTATCTAAGTATGACAGCTGCTACCGTAAAAGTTGTTGATTTTCTGGATAGCACTGCTATCAAACGATGTGTGGATTTTTCCTTATTCCATTATCCGCACATTACCATTTAATAATCAGACTACACACTAAATCAGATTCCTACATTTATTTAGATATGAGGGTTAAAGTATAAAAAAACACATAAGCTTCATTATGAAAATGTACGATGAAAAGTGAGCTGATGGTATTGAAAAGGAGTAAAGATAGCTATTATATACGGGTCATTAGAGGTTAAATTTCCTCTGCTCAAATTCTAAACACTAATTAACCCTTTTCTCTAGACGCAACCAAAAAAACTTTCCTTAATCAGCCTAAGAACAATGTCACGATAGGATTGATGCTCAGACTATCCGCCCGCTCGCATAGTTTCATTAACGTTTTATCGTTTAATACCATGAGCTCTGAGTAATTTTATAGCGCTCCTAAAGTTAATGAAACATTGCGTTGAAATCCGCGTCTCTAGCTAGGATTTACGAAAGTACATTTGGTACTCAGTGTTTATGTTTCTTGGGCTTAATTTATAGCTCAATGTTACGTGATATGTAAGTGTAAGTAGTATAAGTTATTCTAGCATTTGAAGACCTTAAATAAGTAGGATGCTGGTGGAAGCTTACCTTCTATGCGTATCACTAGTAAATAGGATGGGACAGAAATTTATTGGTTAATTCACTCTTCTTTTACAGTTGTTTTTAGTATAAATATATAACTTCTTTTTGGTTAACAACAGAAATTGCAGATTTATCGAGTGATCTTTTAAATACTTAAGCGTATAAAAAAATGTATGTCTGAAGTTGCTGAAAGTACGTTCGTTAAGTAATCACAGAACTTGGTGTCCAAAGGGAAACTGACAGCCATTTATGGTTTATGGATACACAACTATCATGTATTTTGAAAGATAGATGGCTAACTATTAAATGGCTTTCGTGACCCAAGATCATCAACAATTTTCATTTGACCATGGGTTTCGAGCGTAGCCTAGTGGTAAGCTAATTAGACTGGAAGTCCCAAAGTATCGTGTTCGGGAGGTGGTTCTACCAAACACGTTTCGCACTTTCAGATGTGGGTGTGTTATAAGAATGACTGTAATTTCCGCTATTCGGTTAAAAGTAGCCGTCTTAGGTGACGGGTGATGTCGATTAGTTGCTTACCTTTCTGTCCGTAGTTTAATCAGATACAGCTATGTCAGAACAATAATGTACTAGCTGGTTAACCCGCTGTGTACCTAAGTGTCCTTCATATGAACAAACACTTGGCTACATCAGTCACGTAAAAGCTAATATTAAAATTATTGAAATGAATGTGTTTGCTTCATCCTATTTACTAGTGATACACATACAAGACAAGCTTCCAACGACTCATTTTTCAGACTTTCAATTGCTAGAATAATCTATAATTGTTCCACATGTCATGTAATAGTGAAATATAAGTTAAGCCCAATATTATTGTGTATTACAAATCTAAAGAAATAGACCTCTATGATATGGCCCGAATATCAGTATGTAAACCAGACACTTGATTTATTTATTTGATTAAATAATCTTTCTAACGCCATTCTAACTAAGTAAACTTTTCTAAAACTTTACGTGCGTCCACCTTTTATAGTAGTACACTGAGTTGGAGATTTATACTGAAAAGTACTTTAATCTAATAAATCCCTAAAGTGTTTCACGCCAAAATTAGTTTGACTGCAATCATATCTTCATCAGCATGGTTGAATAAACCAAATTAAATTCCTTTTTTAATTGAGTATTTGATTTATTGTACCTATAGTAGATTTAAAAATATGTTATCTTAAGGTACCTTTATGCAAGAAGAGGATATCAAACAAATTTTATGAAAGCCCCTAGATGCACGTAAATACCCCTGGTAGTGTTTTATAATGCTATTCGCTATTTTTACTCAGAGTACGTTTCGCCTGAGATCGCAGGATGAATTTCTTAAATCTACGTTTGTTCATTGGAAAACCTCAGAGTGGTTTGAATATAGAAATATCATTGACACGTGCGGCAGGGTGTGTTAATTAAAGTGTGATTTCTGTCATTCCATGTATTGGCCTGTATGTCTTGAAGACATATTCACAGTTGCACATACTGTTAGAGACGAACTGAATATATCAAAATAATCTATTTAAAAATATTATACTGCATTAAAATTTGACCTCAGACAATCGTTGTAAAAATATAACTATATTTACTAAGAAACAGTTATCGAACTCACAATAGGATACTGATAGGAAATACACTAACAACATTGTATATAAAATACATCTCCTAAATAAAACAATGTTGAATATATGAATAGTTTTATACCAAATCTTACATGTTATAGCTTTCTTTTTAAGAATTATATATTGTCCTTTGTATTTCAAGTTATATTATTTTTTTCTGTTATACTCAACTTTAAATATTTTCACTGTTATGATTTATATCCATTTTGATAAGACAGAATTATTAATATGATTTGAATGCATTAGAACCTGATAAAAAACGAAATCAAGAATGAAGTGAAAAATAATTGAAACACTAAAAAACACAGACATATGACATTCTTGGAAACTATGAACAATGTTCTCAGACTCGTTATTAAAAAACTGTAGAATATGTCCATGAGTTGAGTACCGTTCTAGTACGTATTTCTGCTAAACATGCAATGAGTGGAGTTAAATTGGACATTCTAGGCATTTGTAAGCACAAACCCAATAATAGCAACCTTTCTGTCGTAAATAAGTCAAACCTTTTTTAACATGTAGCTTCTTGCGTTGACGAACCAAAGCATTCATACATCAGCAAAAAAACCCAACAAACTCTCGAACCAAAGCATTCATACATCAGCAAAAAACCCAACAAACTCTTGGACTGAACATCTCTCAAAGTATTTCAGTCGGACAAATATTTCAAAGCATCCCAAGAAGTCTCGAGAGAGTATTATTCAAACATTTTCCAATACTGTAAATATGCCGTCTTTTTCATTTCTATAGATATGATTCGGTGTATTGCAATTCAACCATCGACTGACTCATACCGCTTCTGTTGACGAAATATACAGTTCTTGTTGTTTAATTGACTCCGTTATAAGACATTAATATAAAATAAACTAAATGGTTATAGAATTTTTTCACCGGATGATTATATTTTTGAGTAAGCAAATCTCTTAATATTGCAATCATCCAATAGTATCTCGGTTGAAATAAAGTTTAGATAAATCCCACTCTTCTTTTTATAAGGTTTAATGTAGTCATTATTTCAATTGACAAATATCGCTTAATCCTAATGTATCTCTACTAACAAGTAAAACAAAGTTTCCATCATATCTGGAGTGCAACATACTTCGTAATCTGTGGTTCGTGGGTTCGAATCTCCGTCACACCAAACATGCTCGCCCTTTCAGCCATGGGGACGTTATAATGTGACCGTAAATCCCACTATTCGTTGGTAAAGGAGTAGCCCAAGAGTTGGCGGTGGGTGGTGATGAGTAACTGCCTTCCCTCTAGTCTTACACTGCTAAATTAGGGACGGCTAGCGCAGATAGCCCTCGTGTAGCTGTGCGCAAAATTCAAAACAAACAAACAAGCAACATACTTCTGATCGTCGGAAACAAAATAAAGATAGCATACAGAACAATTGTTTCTTTTCCTGCCATTTTAGCTCAGGTCGTTAAATTGAGAATAAAAGCAGATTATTTTTAGTGAAAGAGCTTGTGAAGTTCTTTCAAATGGAACCAACCAGAGATACCAAGTACAATATGTATGCATCACAGAGATGCCTCATAAATAGCAGCATTTTTCATTTCTTTTAAGCCAACCAGTGGCACAGCGGTATGTCTGCGGACTTACAACGCTAAAAACTGGATTTCGATAGCCGATTGTGTAGCTTTGTGGTCCCCCAGTGGGACAGCGGTAAGTCTACGGATTTACAACGCTAAAATCAGTGGTTCGATTCCCCTCGGTGGACACAGCAGATAGCTGTTTGTTTCAAATTATAGATAATGTAGTTACAAATAGAGTGAAATGAATAGTATATTATACAATATTTACATAAAGAAGCTCTCACTTCGATATTTGTTGTAGTGTATTCTGTTCCAGTCAAAACGTTGAAAGTTGAAGCACCCCATCTATTAATACGGTATATTGTACCAGATATGTCTTTTTGTTGTTTTCATGAACAATTTTAGTTTTATCATCTCATTAGATAACCATTGGTTTAAAGTACGTGCAAAGTTTGAGCTTACAAAACCTTATTATTTAAAACAACTGCCCTTCATAAGTTTAAAGTGCATGGTTTTCGATTTAGTAACATTGTCTCAGGAAGTTTGATTAAAGATAGCTTCGTTGAATAGTTTGAGCACTACAGTTCCCAAGAAATTAATTACAAAAACGCTCTTGGCTATTTCGTAGATAACCAACTTTGAATGTCTTTTTTTTTTCAATTTTCCCTCGTAATGCGTTTTGACGATTGATGTTTGAAAAGCTTGGTGTTTGTGACTATCTTGTATTGATCGTTATTCGCTTACTTTACCGAGTATGAACTACGTATACTAAGTATTAAGCCTACAAAGAGACTTCCTAGGCTTTAAACTATTAGAATTTCTTTAACTGCAAAGATAAATCTCAGGATATATAAAAACTTGACAACCTGTATTTATCAAGCGTTTTATTCTTTCTTTTAAGTAAATAAAAAAACATTTCGGTAAATGGACAGAAATACTCCTTCTTTGAACGGTTTCGGTGTAGCCTGCAGAAAAAAAAAACAGAATGTCAATATACATTCTCAAACCGAATACTGTTAGCTCATGTAATTAAATATCCACAAAATAAGTTTTAACATGAGTAGAACGTTAATTTGTTTTCTTGTTTATGTAGGTAGCTTGCTTTCTCACAGGTTAATGATAATGAAATGTATACAAAAGACATTTTTGTACTTATAGATAAGTAGATTTATTTATAACTTCTGGAATAAAACGTATTTTAAATAGAACTATCACAATAATGTTATGAACTCTAGTTGTCTCATCTAAGTTAACATTCTAGTCCGAATAATTCACGCAAGATTTTAAAACTTTTTTTCTAAACATGTTTAATGTATGATGGTATTGCTTTTTTTTTCCTTGAGGACCTTAATCCCGACTAAGAATTTTTACACACGGGTGGCTGGTTCAGTCGGTAACAATATAAGACAGTAATAGTATGTTGTTTTAGTAAATTAATACCGGTAATATTTCTTTTCTTTTTTTCGTAAATAGGAACATTACATGTTGAGATGTAATACAATGTTAATATTTGATTCTAAAATTGACCATGCAGTTAACGTCAGTACAGTTAAAAATCCATATTATTTGTTGAATATTATATTCTGAGGCAGATTATATTTTGGAAGAAAAGACGTTTGAACTGAATAAAGGAGCAAGGTGAGTTGGTAGAATCGACGAAACATGATAAACGACCGTAGGCGGCTAGGGTTCTTACTATCATGCACTGATACTGATGCTGAACAATCTCTTGAGCTACAAAGTCATTTCTCTTGCCACAGCCATTCTTCATGTTAAAGCAGCTTTGTGATTGATGCCAACGTCTGGAATTCACCTGCAGTCAGGAATATTGTAATATCCAAACTCCAACGTCATCCCTTTGCCGAATAACGTAAGTATGTGGCACGTGTTTCAAAAATAAAATATATATATAAATAAATTCAAAAATTACAGTTTGAATAATGAAATGCTACCTGGGTGAAACAATTAGCTATTGTCGTTTCCACATCATATTCTATTGATTCATGTTGATGTATATTGTTAATGCTCTTCAGTTCTCAGTAGATACATATATACATATTTGGAGTGAAACATTTCTACTCATTTTATATCAACACAATATCCACATTCATTTTCCACTCTTCTACTTAAAAAAATAAACAATGATTTATGGACTTTCAATAAATTATTCTTGAGTTTGAACTTCTATAGATCTTCTTTGAAAGTCGACAATTTCTATTTCCTGCTATTGATTATAACGTTTAGCGATTTGTAATGTAAAATGGGCAAGTTTACCTAAGATAAATTTTGTGTACTAATGTGGAAAAAGAAAGAAAGAGATTGCTTTAATATTTTAATTTCTGCAAGTATTTCAGCGAGATTTCGCTTTCCTTTCGCATTGTGTAATTTCACGGCCGACTATTTGATTTTGTATTAGATATTTCTTTTCACGCAAAAAAAACTCAACTAATATTAAGCAAATTTACTTCATTATGTTAAATGAAAGAGATTTTGATTATGCAAAGTCGCGAGTCACGTGACAACCACAAAAAGATAAAGTAAGATTATTTGGCATTACGAAGGTAATGTGACGCCACCGAAAATTGAACGCATTTAAAAAGAGCATGTAACAGTTCTTTCTGATGCAACATATGGATCAAGCTGAGCCACCTGAACCATACATGAAGAGTCTTGCAATAAGTCGTATTCTAATCATGGTAAAGAAAGTCTGACGCCTTGTAACAGGTGAAAATTCACGGACATCAAAGTCAGTGGAAAAATCATTATCAAGAAGGATTTATGTTTGGAAACAAGGCGAAGAGGGTATAAGTTCACCAAGATAAAACTTCCAGTCATATCTCCCGTTCAGTCGTCCAAATCTCTAGCGCCTATAGAATAAAACGGGTACACATGCTATCACATACGAAGAAATACCAGTTAATTCGCCAACCTCAGTGTGTATGGATTTCTGTGCGATCAGATTGTTGAAACGACCGCTGGGAAAACGCCTTCCTCACACACTAGGGAGAGTGGTGTGTTTTGAATACGACAGCTTCCCGACAGAGCACTTTGCAGCAGGGCTACTGTCAAGATGCACGTTCGTGACATAAAGCATGACCGGACGTGGCGACATGAACTGCAACAACGTGGTGAGGCTCTAAAAGCATTTAATATAACGTACTCAGTTTTTCAGTTTTAAAATACTCATCGAGAAATCCTTAACGAAGATAATGACCAATAGAATTATACATTGTAGTATATATGAGCAATGTAATGTACTGGGAAAAACATGTCTTCATCTTGAAAAGGTTTTGGCGTTAAAGGCAGAAAATGTCACAAAACCATTAGTGTTGTCGCAAAAATAATGTTTTGTTTATCATAATGCATTGGGAGTTGATCTTTTTTTCCATTGCCGTTTAAATGAAAAACCGTTTTACACTAAACCGTTTTATTCAATTGTACGTTTAAGTAAAATAAAGCTAAAATACGGATACAATTTATTGACTTCGTTTACGATGAGAAGTTTACATTCAATACATATGAACACAGTAATGTCCAGGAAAACATTATGTTAATACATGGGCCGAACTTTATACTTATATATATAGACATAATGAATATATTGTAACAAACAAAAGATATGTCAATTTAAAATATAAAATGTCACTCGTATAGATCTTGGTATATTAATAAATATGGAAATAAAACTAGGGTACAAACTATAATGTGGTTAAAATGTAGGCTAGCAAGAGAGATTTCACAGAAGTTGGGACACACCACTTATTTTAATAACGCTTTCATCACACAAAATCATGTTATATTTATATAGTCTGCTCACAAAACTTGGAGAAGCATTATATTACTTAACAGAATTAAAACTTTCATAAATAATATGTACAATACAAGGAATGTGGAAAATTCATTTCTTGTTCAAAGTTCAATTTAACAGAATGTTTACCAAAGGTTTGTTTATTATGAATTTCGCGCAAAGCAACACGAGGGCTATCTGCGCTAGCCGTCCCGAATTTAGCAGTGTAAGACTAAAGGGAAGGCAGCTAGTCATCACCACCCACCGCCAACTCTTGGGCTACTCTTTTTACCAACGAATAGTGGGATTGACCGTCACATTATAACGCCCCCCACGGCTGAAAGAACGAGCATGTTTAATGTGATGGATATTCGAATCCGCAACCCGAAAATTGCGAGACGAGCGCCATAACCACCTGGCCATTCCGGGCGTTTACCAAATGGTTTACATTGTAAGTTTGAGTCTCCGATAACATAAAAAGATTTATAACACAGTGGTAAAATGACCCAACAGGACGAAGTAGTTTTTGTTCTTGTTAGTTGGATAGCACACAGTAGACTATTTGCACTGTTCCACCGCGGGAATCGAACCCCGGATTTTAGCATTGTAAGACTGTAAGCTTACCGCTGACCCTCTAGGCGACGACAAAGTAGTAAAAATATAAAATGAAGGTCCCAAAATTTTAAAATATGTAGGGAAAATATCCTTCGCAAAATAGCAAAGATTTCTTTAATTTTCCAAACCAATTAAAAATCAAAATATCTTGCAAATTTTTCCCTAGAAATAAACGCCGAAACACTAGAAATATATAAAGAATTATTAATTTGCGAAGGATGCTTTTCCTTACATCACTGGTACACTGCTTTCTCGTGAAATCTTTTTGTGTTCCTATAGCAATTGCTTTTATGCTGTTTGTAGTTCAAACATTCTGGCATGGCATGGCCAGGTGGTTAGGGCCATCAATTTGCGGGTCGCGGGTTCGAATCTACGTCCCACCTAACATGCTCGCCCTTTCAGCCGTGGGGGTGTTATAAAGTAACGATCAATTCCACTAATTTTGGTATAAGAGTAGCTCAAGAGTTGGCGGTAGGTGGTGATGACTACCTGCCTTCTCTCTAGTCTTTCACTGCTAAATTATGGACGGCTAGCGCAGATAGCCGTCTTGTAGCTTGCGCGAAACTCAAAACACACCAACCAGACACATTCATATGATACCCCTTGCATTAAAACATTTGTTAGGTTGTATTTTGAACAATAAATCGAAGTTCTATGTTTCCTAGACTACACACTTTAGATTATTTACAAGTATGTTGATATAACTGCTCTTCCATTACCACATGTTCTGCTAAACTAATTGAATGAGCTCCACCTTTTACCTTACTGTATATATCTATAGTTTCTATCAATCAGTAATGGTGCCCTCATCGAGAGTCGACGACTGTGGTTAACCATAATTGTGCTCTATTCCTTGCTGCCTGCTCCAACTTTCTTAATTCAAGCTTCTCATCTCCGATCCATTGTCTAATGCATCTCTGTCTGCCTCTTGCTCTTCTTCCTTTGGTTTTACCCATCAGCATCTCTGTAAACCTTCCATCAGATCTAATTATATACCTGTAGTAGAGTTTCCTTCGTTCCTTCAGATGTCCATGGTTTATTTTTTTGCCTCTGCACGTTCCAATAATTCGTCTTTGATTTATATTTCTGTATAGTTGATTTTCTTCATTTGACTATAACACCACATTTCACGATATATTTCTATAAACAAATAGGTATGTATATGCATAAACTGTTTTGTACACAACTAAGCCAAAAACAAATAATATTGCAAATAAATAACAGCAAATGAAATTAGGGTAGAAATCCCAATATTGAAAGGGTAAAATTTACTAAATCACATATCCACAAAACACAATGGTATAGATACATTTTAACTTCAATCAACAAATTCATGCCCCCCAGAGGCTCTGGGATTAGGATACTAAAAAAACAACATATGTTCATATGTGGTATAAAATTATATCTGAAAAAATTAACTATTTATATAAATAAGGAAAAATTAGGAACACATATTTGGTTCAAGTCCACAAACATCATCTTTTGAGAAGGAAGCAGAAAAGCAAAAAAAAATATGAAAATTTAGAAACAAAACATGTATAAAGGAAAAGACGAATAAAAAAAGAAATTTAGAAATAAAATAAAAATAAAACATGTTTGTACAACTGAATCAGTAGTTGTGGTAACACTTGTATCCTGAAGATGCCACTTAACTTTCATAATAGCGACGTACAGGTCAATAATTGCTACTATTTAAAAAATAAAAAGATAACTGTTTTCACTACGAATTAAAAAACAGTATTAAAAATACCCTACCTCCACCTTTACCAATATGGCCCTCAGTTACACTAGCGAACTTAAATGCTCACTAGTGACATATAACACGTTTCTGCGTGTGAAAACATATGTGATGTAACTGAGGTAGCTAGCCTTCTTGTATTTTTTATTCAACATGTACTAAGGTTATCTTTAACAATTAGACCACGTGAGTTAAATAGCAAACATGTGTAGTTAACTTTACTCATACAATTAGGCACACACTTTCTGATCGGAAAGGAGTAGGGAATTTTATTACCGCCCCCCCCCCCAGTGGCACAGCGGAATGTCTGCGGACTTACAACGCTAGAAACCGGGTTTCGATAACCGTGCTGGGCAGAGCATAGATAGCCAGCCCATTGTGTAGCTTTGTGCTTATACTACAAACAAACAAAATATGTTATTACATATTGATCTCTCATTTAGAAGAATGGGTTCATTTTCTCTAATTCGGTATTACTGAGCTTTACTGTCTTCGGTTTTATTGTATTGTTCACACAGATATGTGACTTGCTCTACTAGTAGGGTTGATACGTATATCAGCTCTATAAATGCCATGTCTGGTTTTATGCGTCGGCCCATTGCAAAGACAATTTCCTGTAATGATTCAAGTAATACTAAAACAAATTCAACAAAACACATCCCTAAAGCAAAACACTAACGCACTTGAGTTGGCTACATTTTCCTGACAAAACAAGAGATCTGAAACGGTTTAACCTCAACATTAAATATTACACTACCCGCTACACGACTCTCGCATAACAGACATCATGAAATAAGATTTTGAATATATTTTTCTTTTTTCAGAATTGTGGTTGGCCGTTCTTAGTAAACTTTAGAAAACACATCAGCAGCAAGAACAACCAAGTTATAATAAAAATTGAAACAGACAGCTTGGTAATTAAGACCATGATAGGTAAATTAATGTATTCATCATTGTCATCGTATCATATATCTACAGTTTGACATATATCAAGAACAATGATGATAATAAATTCTAAATCAATCCTTTTTCAAAATTACACCGGAAAATTAACAACAGAACCATATTATCACTACATCAGCTGCTTACGTGATTTACCAAAATATTTTTTTTTTACAAAAGTTATTCCACAATACAAAGATATGTAAAAGCTCACTGTAGCCTCATTTTTATAATGTGTTTTTTAGATTAAGACTACGAGATCTATAAAAACATTTATTTAATTTTTGTATAATAATTCATGCAAATTCAATTGTAATCGAAGGTGCTTATCAGGATAATTCAAGTTTGTTTTTCTAATGCAAAGCTTGTTTGTTTTTGAATTTCGCGCAAAGCTACACGAGGGCTATCTGCGATAGCCGTCCCTAATTTAGCAGTGTAAGACTAGAGGGAAGGCAGCTAGTCATCACCACTCACTGCCAACTCTTGAGCTACTCTTTAACCAACGAATAGTGGGATTGACCGTCACATTATAACGCCCCCACGGCTGAAAGGGCGAGCATATTTGGTGAAACGAGCGCCCTAACCACCTGGCCATGCCGGGCCTAATGCAAAGCTAAACAATGAGCTATCTGCACTTATCCACCGCAGAAAATCTAATCCATGATTTAAATGTTGTAAGTCTATGAACAACAAAATGCGCATTGTAATGTGTACTGATGAAAAACTTTGAACCTCTAACAATACCACTACAGTAAACACAATAATATATTCCCGTATATTTTGTTTTATAATTATTTACCTCTATACTATTTTTTCAAAGCTTAAATTAATGCTCTGTTTTATGCTTACAATACATAGTAATAGTAGTAACAAATTTTGTTTTGGTAAAATTCCTTTCATGATTGTAGTATTACAAATATTGTGATGAACCAAAATAATATGTTCATGTGTTTTAGTTCACAAATAAATGTGGCTCATGAAATAATTAGAAAAGTTTCATGAATATCATAAATTTACTAACAAAATAACATTTTGCAACCACGAAACTATAACTACTTTGTTCTAGCAAGTGAACAATAGTATATTACCATAATGTTTGATTTTGGTTTACGTACATCAGGAGTCTACTAAACAACAAAAAACACCTCGTAGAAATACTTCATGTGCATAAAAATGATTAACGGGAAATTCTAAAATTCTTTAACCTATTTTGTTTTACATAAAGAATTTTAACGGAACTTGTAAAATTCTTTCACCTGTTTTACATTACATAAAGATGATTAACGGAAATTGTAAAATTGTTTCACCTGGCTTATATTTAAAGAGAGTGATGACAGGGCACACACGAATGAATATTAAGAGTTAGCTTGATTTTTATACAAAATTTATAGAGGAGTTAGCTTGATTTTTATACCAAATTTATAGAGGAGTTAGCTTGATTTTTATACCCAATTTATAGAGGAGTTTGCCTGATGTTTATTACAAAATTTATAGAGGAGTTTGCTT
>NW_013665792.1:147700-152176 GCF_000517525.1 Limulus polyphemus | reverse complement strand
AAATTTATAGAGGAGTTAGCTTGATTTTTATACCCAATTTATAGAGGAGTTTGCCTGATGTTTATACAAAATTTATAGAGGAGTTTGCTTGATGTTTATACAAAATTTATAGAGGAGTTAGCTTGATTTTTATACCAAATTTATAGAGGAGTTAGCTTGATTTTTATACCAAATTTATAGAGGAGTTTGCTTGATGTTTATACAAAATTTATAGAGGAGTTTGCTTGATGTTTATACAAAATTTATAGAGGAGTTTGCTTGATTTTTATACAAAATTTATAGAGGAGTTAGCTTGATTTTTATACCAAATTTATAGAGGAGTTAGCTTGATTTTTATACCAAATTTATAGATACACAATCACAGGTTTAGTTTCATGTTGTAATATAAAGTCATTTTATTCCCTTTTGAGAACTTTATACAGAGACTTAACTAAAGTCTCTAAAATATTATCCATTAAAAAAATAGTTCTCGGGTATAACATTTCAGGTCTCTCTACTTACTTAGCGGAATTCTCGGATATGAGAGTTTTCTTGAACTGCAGGATGTCCAAATGCGTATTTTGTTTATCGACTGACAGAACATTAAACGCTAAGTACTGCAAACGTTTTCAAGTTATTTAATACGATTATATATTAAAAATTGTTTTGAATTTGTTTGAAATTATACACAAAGCTACACAATGGGATATCTGTGCTCTGCCCACCACGGGTATCGAAACCCGGTTTCTAGCGTTGTAAGTCCGCACACATACCGCTGTGCCACTTGGGGGCACAAACTGTTTTGAAATCGATACATTTTATCATTATTAAGTTTTCAGCGAATTTGTTATTATTATTGTTAGTCAGAGTGAAATGTTTTGTAAAAGACATAGAGTTTAATAACTTAGACTAAATATGGTTTAATGATATAAAGTATGCTCTTTTATAATGACAATCTAATGAAATGAAACTACTCTACTGCATAAACACACAATAATCTATCTTCGTTTGGACTACTTAATAATATTAACTTCATATCGTGTGATGTGTAAGACTTATAGAGTTTGAATAATTTATGTATACATTAAACACGAGAAACGCCATTTTAGTCACATAGATCTTGATTATAAATTAAACTTGCATTGAATAAACGTAGAATTAAATCACGCTACAAAAATGTCAAACAACATCAAACTTGTTGAAAATATATATTAATATTCAAATCTTTGTTTGTTATTCGATAATCACATAATTGAATGAAATTAAAAGAAACGTGCACATGTAGCTCTTTCAGGGGTGATCAAGGTGTTATACTCTACTTCCCTACAACGTCAAAATTCAATTTTGTAGTCATAAAATCGTCATAATAGTCCATCCATAATCATATCACTGATCATACAAAGCCATCTTATATCGAACTTAAAGTGATATTTTATCTTTTTATCATCTGAAATAAGACTTAATCATACAGGTTATCATAAATATTGAATAAAATATTTGTCATTATCATAATCAAAACATGTCACCCAAAATCATCTATTACAATCAGGATGACCTGATCATCCAATTATATTATAGTACTCAATGACTGTTTCATATCCATTCTTTATTCCGTAAAGTCGGATTTGAAAGAAACAAAATATATATTCTAATTTAACGAACAGCACAACAGTGAACGCAGATTGACAAGAACAGTATTAGAGCCGATTAATTAAAAAACAAATTGGAAAACGAAATATCCTAGCTTTTATTTGTACCAATGACGAACCATCTGTGAAGGATATAGTACAGGTTTAATTTAAGAAATATTAGAAATAACAAAAGTTATGCACATAATGTATATATGTAAATATTTCTTGTGGTTAGGTAGAATGGTACAGTTTGATATACATAATCTGTTTTTAGTTAGAATAGTGGATTACATTCGTTATTGATTTAGAAATAATAACCACTTAAAGTATAATACATGAGAAGGTTTAGATGGAAAACGAAACTAGAAATAAAGAGTTCTATAAGCTGTTCAAATGTTATGATTACTCTGACTGAAATAAATCTTACTATAACATAGTTTTACGTTGAGTCATGTGAATATTCCGTCTGCAAAGGTTCTAATTTTTATATACCGAAGAATAACATATAAACCTATATGAGAATCACCTTAAGTGTTAAAAATTAACGATTTTCTGATAATTAGTTATACTGTTTTTGGATTTTGTTCAATCGAGCTGAAATTAACAATAAATACACACGCGAGCAACTAAACCCAACTATTAGTATTAGTGAAATAATTAAAGCTTAAAAAAACCATATGTTTATATACTAATTTGTACTTAAACTTGAAATGATACCTTTCTACAACTCCCGGCTCTTAAACAACGAATCACAGACAAATATTCTAAATGAAAAAAATTTCGTATGTACCATGATTTTTGTATTCACTACTATGTGACAAAAAATTGTTGTTTAAACAATTATATTATAATCCTTTTCAAGAGTGTTAGATTGTATATTAAATAACACATTTATAAGATTCTAAAATGCTTGTTTATATGTTTATCATAACAACTTAAAATCCGCAAAAGATTTTACAATAAAGTTAACATATATTTTTGTTTAAGGCCATGATATTGCTACCTCAGAAATTTACTAATTACATTTTGTCTTTTGTTCGTTCTTAGCCACATTTTGTTTGTTATCAAGGAAAATTGAAGTAAGATAAAAATCAAATAAAGAAAAAAAAAACCTTTGTTACAGATAAAATTACGTTCTGAACCAGTGTTTTCAAAAATCATTAATTTTAGTGAAAGAAAATGAATTATATTTTCTTGGCCTGTTGTTTCTTTAATGGTATATAGTTATTCGATACGATATGTTTTTAATCACATGCTTTTCCAAATTTCAGAGGTATCAGTACACGTGATTACAGTGTAGTTAATATAATTAATGATCTATTATAAATGTATTGATAATCGTTAAAAAGGAATTTTAATATAACTTCCTATAGAGCTTATTATACGTATTGAAATAGATTAGAAATCATTACGGATTAATTTCTCATTAAAACTGTTGTAGATTCCTATAATTAGGAAAGAATAACGTGAAATTTATATGGTTTGCAGTTGAAAATAATTAACTGTAATGATGACAAAACCTTGTCGAAACGTTGTACATTTGCTGTTATGTTAAACTTATATTAAAGTTTTTCGTCATTACCCATTCAAGCCGTCTCCAACCATTATTGTAACTGTAATGATGTTTCCATATAGTACTTACAGCTAACCTCATTCCTTGGGTAAATTGAACTGGAATCTTTCAAGCTAATAAAAACAATAACCTCTAATCCTGTCAAACTTAGGCCACACCTTTGTGATTTCTACTGAGTGCTTTTCTGTGTTGTTCTTCAGAACACTTGCACTTCGATTTAATTGTAGGTTCATTACTTTTAAAAAGAAAAGAAGCGACTTATTTTCCTAATTACTCTTTTGCTAGAATTATACTCGTGAAAATCATCGTACTTTGACCACTATAACTGTGCCTTTCATTTGATATATGTAGTAAATAATTTATATATACTCGTAAAATTTGACTGACATTTCTCACGTATGTTAAGAAAGACAGAAGCAACTTATTTACTGGCTTGTCTTTTGTTCTTAACACTACGTGTAATTCTTCCCGTTGATCAATTCTTAAAGCTTGGTATCATGCTCTCTTCGATGTGACAGAATAGGACATTTGATTGAATTTTTCTTACCTTTTAAATGTGTATGGTAATTCTAATACCAAAACCAGATTTATAGTATGGTTTCTGAAAGTAACGGACGAAAACAGAATATAAAGGTTCAGTGCACTATACTAAAACGATCTGGAACCCTCACGGCGTCGTTACGTTCAATGTTGCCATGTCCGGTCATTTTCTATCTGACGACTGCGGCTTGACAATAGTTTAACAGCGTAGTTTCCATTGCAAAGGATTCCAGCGTAAAGATGTAATTGTACAAGTTACACCACTCCTCCCTGTGACTTTCCACAATCTAGCTAGAGCGGGGGAACGACAATTTCACAATGTCCGATCACACATAAATTTTCTCTATCGCTGTATCTGGTGGCTTGACCGACATGTTTTTGTATAGAATAGCACGAATACTCTGCTTGAGATATGCTATGGTTGAACGGATATGTCATGGATTCAATTTGTATATACGTGGCTTGTATCGTATTTCAAGATGGAGATTATATTTTATTATGCATACTGTTGCCTAGTGAGTTTGGGTATCTTTTCCATCAACTTTTGTGTTCTTGGATTCTTATCCGTTACAAGATGCCTCACTTTTATTACCATGGTTAGGATACGAGTTGAACTATATCCCTTTGTTTTTCAATATGTGACGGATTTACTATTACATATATCTTTTAATATCGATGTTTGTTTAAATTAAATTTAGAAATGTACATAATTTATACTGTTAAATATGTATTGCGAAACTCCCACCTATTCTC
>NW_013665792.1:123525-147033 GCF_000517525.1 Limulus polyphemus | reverse complement strand
AAACGCTAGTGTTAGCGTCAGTATTGTTACGTAAACTGAAGTTTCAAGAAACTCCCCACACGTCTATAAATATAAGCAACGCTTATTAATCGGGACACTTCAGATATTTGACCAGGAATATTTATAAATTTCGAATATTACAAAGCATTTAACTTCAGTGGATTTACATCAGACATTAGTACTTTTACGAAAACATTACATAACATATTCGGTAGAAAAAAATCGGCGTGTGATCAATGAAGACCACAGAGCTAGCTAACTCCCTGTTAAATGAATTGTACCTACGTTAACTCGAAATTAACTCGCTCATCCTGAACCCTCGATAAGACATCAATGAAGTTCCAAACTAGAAAGAAGACTTTTTATTGCTTGTAAGTTTGTTGAACTTTTGTATATAAATCATTGTTTGTAGTAGCTGTTTGTAACAACTGTTATTGTAAATTGTATTGTTATTTGAATATCAAAATATATTTGTATATACAAAACGAAAACTGAGTGTATCAATTTTTTGGCAAATATCCTAAACTGAATACACATCGGCATTTATTTAACTTATAAATCTAAAGTACAATTTAACTCAGTTTTAGTCCATTCGAAATTGTAATACATAACAAATACCATTAAATATAAGGGATATTTCTATTCTTGAAATCCCAAGTCCCCGATCTGAACACATCATCATGGTCTAAATGTATCGATATTTTGCTTCGATACCATTCCCAAAAGCAAATAGTTTATGGTGACATCACACTGCCTATAAAAGAATAAGTAATGTCAACATGTTGTTTTGATATATGCTTTTGTTCAGTGACTGTACATCGGCTATGGTTGTCATGTGACTTGCTGATTTGCTTATTTTAGTGACTTACAGTGTCTGTCGAAACATAAACAGGGACAAATGTCTCATTTAGTTTTCTTTTCAAATATTTTTACTTTAATGTCTGTGCTTGAAAGCGTGAAATTTAGCTCATCAGTACTCTTCAGTGATTCTTTGTCTTCAGTATTTACTCTAATCACCACCGAAGTCGTGCCTTCAACAGTTTCTGACCTATTGTTAGGTACTGTATGACAGGTTTTTGTTATATCCTGTGCATGGTTTGATTAGAAAGAGTTAAAATCCTAGTCACTGTCGAAAAAATGAGTCAGTTTGAATACAGTGTGACATCTGTTACATTTTTCAAGCATATCCGATGGACGATGCTACTAGTTTGGTATCCAAGTTGTCTTACATACTCACCTGACATATATGCAAGTGAATGAAGTGTTCTACAAAAATGTTAAGAAGTGCTAACAAGGTAGCCAGTTCATATTTGTTACTATTTAAGATACTGTTTATCAGTTTTGTTTATAAAAGATTTCACATTATACTGCCATCTTAGATTATCACAGATTAAACGTTTGTACTCACAGTGCGAAAATGATAAGTTTTCTTCATGAAGTAACGTTTCCAACAACAGTTTTCCACCAGGATTTGTAGAGAAGAGATTAAATGAGAATTTTCAAATAATCCTTAGTTTATTTTAACATGACGAAGGAAGTTGCCCCAAAAGTGTGTATTAAACTAAATGCTATGTGCTATTTTCATTTTGGAATTTATAATGTGGTACATCCGTCTATGCCCTATGGTAATTTGAAGGCGTTAGTATTTCGAAACGTTGGTTTCAAAGTACTGCAGGTCGATGAAGCTTGTTTCATGTTCAGATATTCAATAAGTATCCAGTTTAAAACTTTTTTTAAACAAATTGCAATACTGTTGTCGTTATACGTACATAAGTTCATTTTTTTTATTTTAGCAGTTATGAGTGATTCGTTGATTTAATTGTTCTCCACACTAAACAAAGTTGCACGCCTTAATATCAATTTCAACTATTTGTTTTTGTTGTTAAGCACAAAGCTGCACAATGGATTATCTGTACATTTCTCTCAGTAGAAAGCCCCCAAAACATTTATATCCTGACTGATGAGGCCCCCAACAATGAATTTAGGGCTTTTAAGTACGTAAATAATATTGTGTACATTGTATTTGGAAACCACTGGTCTACCGCTCGGATTATCCAGATTCTTAATTTGTTTTTGACACAACTGGGTGTTGAGAAAGCATTTCTTGGTTAAAGTACAATAGCACATACAATTTTAAAATCCAAAACGGCCTTATATTCAAAATGCAAAAAAGCGTCAAAATTGTGTTTAAAGAACCTCAACTTTTGTTTGAAATACACAATTACAAATAATAATAATAATGAACGGTACATCGTAGACAATAACATTGGTATTACAAACATTACTTTAAAAATTCACTGCGAACTTACAACGCTAGAAACCGGGTTTCGATACCCGTGGTGGGCAGAGCACAGATAGCCAATTATGTAGCTTTATGCACAACTTCAAACAAAACCAAACAAATTCATTTGTTTGTTTGTTGAATTTTTGCGCAAAGCTGCACATGGGCTAACTGCACTAACTGCCCTTAATGTTGAAGAGATACTTTAAATTGAAGGCTGCTACTCGAAACCATTCACCGCCAATTCTTGGGCTTCTCCTTACAAAGGAATAATGGCATTGACTGTCTCCATTATAACGTCTCCACGGCTGCAAGGGCGAGTATGTTCGGTGACGGTGTCTGATTCCGAGACCCGCAGATTGCAAATTTGCAGATCGATCGCCCTAACCACCAAGCGATGCCAAGCCCAGTCGTTTTGTATCGATGGAAATAGATATTTTAAAAATACGTATCCTTCATAAACAGCATGTAGATTGAAATTCAATTGCAAAATTCTAGTCTTATTTGTTTTTCCTTTCTCTACAAAACTTTTTCTTATACAGACCAGTAATTACATTGAAAATTGAGAAGAAAACTAGTTAAAAGATATAAAATAATGTATTACATGAAACAGGAAAATGTATACATTATGCCACATAATTTATTAACTGGAACAAAAGTCGGAAATTGTATTTCAAGAGAATAATTTTGTTTTAATACATAGTTACGGAAAGTGTTGTACATAGACTATATCTAGTATGTATCGTTAACATAGGGAAATAAAGAACAGTTATCCACTGATTCAGGTTTTATTCATACCGCGTATCCGTCATTTAGGGTTGCGGTTGTCAACTATAACTCTAATGATATAAATAACGTTTTAAGCCTTTTTTTTCGTTTGTTTGTTTAAACTGTGAATGTCCTATAGCAACCCCACTAATACTTATATAAAAAGAAAAATTCTTACACGTTTTGCTTCATCAACTAGAACACGTGTCACTATACTGGAACTGGGTTACTAAGCATTACTCTGACGTGATTAGCTATAGTTACATATCGGAACTCGAGAATGTCGATAATTACCATTCAAATATCAATATAACGAAAATCGGTTCTTCTACGGAGATGTGTATTTTGTATGTTAAAAAGAACACACCGTCAGCGAAATTGTTTTTGTTTTTAGCAAAGCCACATTGAGCTATCTGCTGTGCCCACCGCGAAAATCGAACCCCAGATTTTAGCGTTGTGAGTCCGTAAACTTACCGCTGTCCAACCGGGAGACCGTTAGGGAAATGTTGAGGCGCTCGACTCGCAATCTGAGGGTCGCGGGTTCGATATCCTCGTCCCACCAAACATGTTCTCCTTTTCAGCCGTCGTGGCGTTATAATGTGACGGTTCATCCCATTATTCGTTGATAAAAAAGAGTAGCCCAAGAGTTGGCGGTGAGTGATGATGACTAGCTGCCTTCCCTCTAGTCTTACACTGCTAAATTAGGGACGGCTAGCGTAGATAGCCCTCGTGTAGCTTTGCACGAAATTCAAAACAACCCAACCCGATAGGGAAATAATAGTAAAACACTTAAATTTCTTTTGACGTTATTTGACGTAAGCTAAATGTCGAGCATGAGAACAACTTGCAAACTCATGCATTTTCAAGTAAGATTTTTTTCGCCCTCTCTTTTCATTACTACTTTGTTTCAAAAGAAGGTTAAGAAAATGTTAAGGACACAAGACAAATATTACAAGTATTTATTGTTTTCTTTTAACTTTGCCGCAAGATCATCTAGGTACTAAATGCAACTCCTGCATTACAATAACAATTTGGTCTGAAATAAATACAAATAAACGTAAAGAAACTATTATATCATCTTTTTGGTAATCTAGTTAAGTTACATTGTTACACATTTTAAAATGTTGTACAAAGTTTCATCAATTTGTTTTGCATTATTTCGTATAGCAGTGTTCTAATTGTTGAAATGAAACAAGCAATTTGTTTGTTTATTTGTAATTAAGCACAAAGCTACACATTGGGCTATCTGTGCTCTGCCAACCACGGGTATTGAAACCAGGTTTCTAGCATTGTAAGCTCACAGAATGAGGGGCAGAAATTTAGCAGTATTTCGGTTGTTGCATTTTCACCCCATTATTTTTTTATTTATTTTTTTGTATAACATCTCCCAAAAAATACAGCCTACGCGTTTTGATAAAACTGACATTTTAACATATTATACTATTAATGTCATTAAAACGTACTACTACGTCTCAATAATTAATAAAGTTACATTGTATGTACCAGTTATAACAGTGTATGACCAAAAAATGTTTAGGTTTAGACTAAACACTAAACGTAATTTTAAAAAGGTTTAAATATTTTTTTTTCAACCACTAGAATCTTTAGTTGACTGGACATTCTGGTCGAAAGTAACTTCTACTTGTAATAGTGCTCAACTGACCCCACTCCAACCTGTTAAATCTTTAAGAGATTTTGCATGGTAGTTGCCAAACATTTTTCTCACCTTCTATTAACTAAACAATCGAAATGACTTGATCTGTAAAACGTATAAATAAAATGTGTAAGATTACATCAACAAATTATTTGTTATAATATTGCTAAATCGCAGTTTGAAATGGACTAACAATCCAAACTTAGTATGAAATAAATGTAATAAAAAATTTGTAAAGTGCATAAAACACCAAGACACACAGTAGTGTGTCGTGCGGCCAAAACAACCTACAGGACACACTGTGTGTTATTAACAGGAGTGATAGTTTTACGATTTTCCACTTTCTGTAGCTTGGACTGTGGTAGTCCAAACTGTCTTTATTTTTTGTGGATATGTTCTGCTGGAACCTTACTTCATTTACCAAATTGAAGGCAATACATTAAGAATTGCAAGAGATATATTCAATCTTTAATTTTTATTGAATGTTTTCCTTTTTCTTTCGTCTCCTAGTGACATAGCGGTATGTCTGTGGATTTACAACACTAAACACCGGGTTTCGATATCCGTAGTGGGCAGAGCAACTAAACCTTTCTTTTTCCCTTCACACCGAAAGTAGGAAAACTTTATTTGATAGAAAAACATACTTACGTTCAAAATGACCAACAGATCTCTTGGCATTAACATTTCAAATTAAACACGCTTTCACAAATTACTCATTATTGTTTTCTTTTTCTTTAAAGGTAGCTCTAGGTAGTTTTGTCTACATTTGATAGAGTTTTTCTGGGTTGTTTGTGTCTGTGCATGTGTACAGCTCCTACCTTTTGTTGTGGATGAATAAGAACGACTCAGCATGGAGCCCGAAACGTTATCACAAACAAACACGAGGAAAAATCTGTACGGAGAGAAAAAAAACTATAAAATGTTATCTTCATGAAAACGTGATTTCCTGAAATTTGTTCGAAAGAAAAAGAACACATGACAAGGGGCTGAACAGTCTGTAGATAATGTTGCTATTATGTATAAAAAATATCAGTATATAAGAGTCGTATACAATTCAAGAGCATTGATATGGAATTAGTAAGCGATTTATAATGTCGAGCATGTTAAGACAAAAGTACTTGAGAACCTTCATTTCTTTGCAAAAGTCTTCAGAAATAGGCACTGTCATAATTCTAAACAATTTGCTCTTGACCACGATTAAGTGTACTCCATGAACTAATTAACTGAAATACCAAGGACGATCAATAAAAATCCATTTATGACCAGAAATCGCTGATAAGCTATATTGCATTTCTCCTGAAGTTACTCACTGATTACAATCTTCGTCCTGTAGTTGAACATAACGAACTGAGAATGTAACCGAGTTCCTGTTCTGCATCGTATTTGACTTGAAGGGGGTGGAGTGCTTTCTTCAATTCATTTTTTGTATTATTTTATTTGTGATATACCAACAGCTGATAATGATTAATGATTTCAATTACAGCTATGACATTTAGAATCAAAATACCTATACTAAATACAAATACATAATTTTAGTTGAAACTGAAGTAAATTACAATATGACTTTATACAAAAGTGCTGCAAGAAAATAAAAATACCAAGGAGGCGTTATTAAATTATAAACTTTATAAATTATGCAAAATACGCTTAGCAAGACGTATAGAAGTGGCACAGCAGTATGCTAGAAACCGAGTTTCTGTACCCGTGGTGGGAAGAACGCAGATAGCCTATTGTGTAGCTTGTGCTTAACTAGAACAAATCGGTTAAAAATACGGGGTATCATTGTACCGGCTGAAATGTCAACGTTGCTCCTTTTCATAATTTTGTTTCGAGAAAAAAAAAAAGTACATAAACTTGGAATAACTCCTAAAATTAAGAGCTTTGACATTATATATGGAAATTTGTATATATAAAAGTAATATTATATTCAAGTGACACTGATTCAAAAATAGATTGTATATTTGACTACGAATTAATATAGTTGCTTAAAGTTCACCGACAACACGCTTTGTCCGCCGTGGGTATCGAAACCTGATTTCTACCCTGATAAACCCTCAAGCTTGCCGCTCAGCCACTGCAGGAGGGAAATCTTTCTAACTACAGGAAAATCCATAAATGACGTTGTTTGGTCAGCTTGGTATGTTCGTCTATAACTTAAAATTGCTATAAATAGTAAATGTTATTTTTAGTTTTTAAATACATATTTACATAAGTTATTTGTAGTATTTTGTTTTTTCCTATTGGAAAAATAAAATATTTTTATTATTCCCTATGTGGTTTCTTTATAAATCCAGCCGTAAAATAAATGTTGTTAAAATCACTTTTATGGGACAGCGGTAAGTCTACGAATTTACAACGTTAAAATCAGGGGTTCGATTCACCTCGGTGGACACAGCAGATAGCTCGATGTGGTTTTGTTATAAGAAAAACACACACACACACACACACAAGTAAAATGGTAGTAATTATCTTAATTTACTCCGAAACAGCAAGTATTTCAATTTTGATTTCATTACTAATTACCAATGTAACTTGATAATAAAAATATGCAATTCAAATCTACAACGAAATATATTACATTTCAAAATTAGAATATGATATCAAAATTTTATTTGATACTTTTCCGTAGGGCTGATTATTATTAAATCCTGATGTTATTTTTTCGAATTTGCTATTATTACATCCTGATGTTATTTTTTCTAATTTGCTATTATGAAATCCTGATGTTATTTTTTCTAATTTGCTATTATTACATCTTGATGTTATTGTTTCTAATTTGCTATTATGAAATCCTGATGTTATTTTTTCTAATTTGCTATTATGAAATCTTGATGTTATTTTTTCTAATTTGCTATTATTAAATCCTGATGTTATTTTTTCTAATTTGCTATTATTACATCTTGATGTTATTTTTTCTAATTTGTTATTATGAAATCCTGATGCTATTTTTTCTAATTTGCTATTATTACATCTTGATGTTATTTTTTCTAATTTGTTATTATGAAATCCTGATGCTATTTTTTCTAATTTGCTGCTATTAAATGCGAATGTATTGTTGCTTTCTTGTTCATCTAATTGTAATTTGTATTTTTCAGAACTTTTACTGCTATTAATAGTAATAAAAAGTTTATTTATCTATTTATCGTTTTTACTCTCACCATGAGACAGAAAATATTCGCATCAAACTTTCAATATACGAAATACTATAAAAAGTTGTTATTTTTTGAAAAATGCATTCAGTCACTTGATCAAACGGCAACACGCATCTAGCAGTAAAAGCCTTAAAGCATCAAACAAACAAAGAAAAGGCCTATCGGTAACAATTCTTCTCTTATGTAGTGAAACATAAAGTTTGGTCACTCTACACTTGGGGGTTAAAAGTTCTGAATAACGGAATATTTTCAGTTGTTTATGGCCTAACTTTGTCAAAGAACTTGGAGTTAAGTATATAATAACAGTCTTCAACAACATTTTAGATTCGATATGTAAGTATGTACATAGTTCACAGCAGTCATATTTTTTAAATGTTGCGCACTATATAAATTTCGGGCATGTTTTATAGTATTTCGGTAGCCTTCATTGTTTATGGGAAGTATGTTTTTCGTAAGTGGTTTATCATGGCTCAGTTTACACAATGTTCCAGCAGTATACTCGGTTCTAGACAGGCTACTGTAGCTTGAAGAACGTTTTGACATCCAAGCTGGATAAACTGAGAAATCACTGATAGTTTGAATAATGATCTGATTTAAAACTGCACACATTAATTTTGTATGGATTCCATATATATATATGTACATATCCATAAAATATCATTTTTTAAATTTTCTTTTCTTTGTAGCTGCCAAATAAGTGATTATGGGAAATTTGAAACTAGGGTTCGCCAATTAACCCTAACTACTTTTCAAGTTTAGAAGAGATGTAATACAGTATAAAACATGGCTGGAAAGAATGAGCAGGATATTGTTTTTCAATACGGTAAACGTAATTAGCATTAATAGCTTCAAATAGAGTTTGGCGGATTTTGTTTTTTTCTCATAATGGAGATATGTTTATTATTCGTATGTATCACCGTTTGTTAATAAGAATCAAAGTGCTTGTTACTTTTAACTAGATCAAGTCGAAATTCAACACGCAGTTGCTTGGTTACTATTATCATATGGTTCATTAGAATATAAAATAAATCTTCTATTATTTCTTCAAAAAAGACTTATGACTTTTGGATTTAAAACTATCGCGATTCCGTGTATCAGTTATTTCAGGAAATAAAATGTTAAATATTTATTAGATGAATTACTATTTAGTATGTAATTGTATGTTTAAGGTAAAAAGGAAATTGAATAATATTCCCAGTCTTCAAAAGATTTTTTTTTTGAAATAACAAGGGCATTCGTAGTTATGATACAAGAATTAATGTTGATTTGCATATGACACTTTTTGAAAAAAATCAATAAGTTAGTGTTCAATAACTTATGTAAAGATAAAATTTTGAAAAGCTACTCCAAATAAAAAATATTTATTAATGCGTAATTTTCTTTGTTATTTGTAAATTTACTTCAAAAAATAGAATAATATTGTCAGTTAGTAGTAACTAATATATTACGATATTATTTATTGTATTTAATTAATAATGCATATTTTCTTTTAGAAGCGATGCATATTTTATACCCCCCTGGCCTGAAGGCTTATGTCGGGTTTCAATACTTACAGTGGGTAAAGCACAGATATCCTATTGTGTAGCTTTGTGCTTAACAACAAACGTACAAGAAAGCACTTTGCATAAGCCTTCTCTTTTTTGTTGCTTCTGTTTCTGTCTCATTTTGATGTACTAGATTGACCATAGTTCAAATTATTAATCATTTACAACATTGTATTATCTAGTACGTGAATAAAACTGAATTCAATTGTTAATTGCTATAATTTAAAACATGCATATAAATACACTATGTTAGTAAAAATAAGGATAAAATGTGTTTTACATTTCATAATGCAGGGATTTGAATATATAACTTCTTGGGTACATAAACGTTTCTCATGCGAATAAGTGAAAATATATGAAGTCTATCATATGAATAAGTATAAATAATCAAACGCGTGACGATTTTATGTTTCAATTCAGTGCGGGAAACAAATATGAGATATTCAGTTCATGACAGATCAGTAAAAGGGGGTTGTCAAATTTATCATGTAGGCAATACTCAAATGTTGTGTATCACATGTTAATACTCAAATATTGTATATCATATGTTAATACTCAAATGTTGTATATCACATGTCAATACTCAAATGTTGTATATCACATGTTAATACTCAAATGTTGTATATCACGTGTTAATACTCAAATATTGTATATAACATGTTAATACTCAAATGTTGTATATCACATGTTAATACTCAAATGTTGTATATCACATGTTAATACTCAAATGTTATATATCACATGTTAATACTCAAATGTTGTATATCACGTGTTAATACTCAAATATTGTATATCACATGTTAATACTCAAATGTTGTATATCACATGTCAATACTCAAATGTTGTATATCACGTGTTAATACTCAAATGTTATATATCACATGTTAATACTCAATTGTTATATATGACATGTTTGAAATGTGATGCTGTAAACATAGCTAAAATGTAACTTATTACTTTGAAGATACAACAAGGAGTTCAAACAAATGTGATGAGTGAACTATTCTGTACCTTGTTATTGTTTTCAAAGCATGATTAGTTTTTCTAACATTTAAGATAAAGAAATACTAAATATACGTATATATATATATATATGCAATAAAATTGTGTTGTAAAACAATCACATAATACATATTTGTATAATATTTTTCTTAAGTTTCTTCTGTTTTATAAGAATATCGGCAATGTATATCGCCAGTTTTAATTCAGACATTACTTCTTTCAAACGTTTTGTCGTTTTATTTTGAAGTTGTGTTTATATCATAAGCATAGCAATAGCTGCAAAATAATTCGAAGAAAAATGGTCTAAAACTAAAATAGAACTTAATGGATTTCCACAATCTTACTTTTCAAAAATCATTGTTCGTAAAATAGGTTTATTTCCAAAACACTGCTATTGAATTATGAAATAAATACATATGATTGGTTTTAAAACAACAATTTGTGTCGTTTCTCTCGAAAATTACAAACAAATGCAAATAGTTCTTTGGTTCATTGAAAATGATCTTCTTGTTGCGTCTTTTAGACATTGATAAATAGTCTAAGTTTAAATGGGATTCATGTAGCTCCCCAATCTTATTAATTACCAAGAATTCACTTTTGAATTTTACTTTAGGAAAACCCGATTCAACGCATTCAGTAGATCGAGACATCGGCTCTACCCTTTAAAATTATATTTCAAAGATGATGTAATGACAAAAAAATAACCCTTACAAAGGGCCCGGCATGGCCAGGTGGTTAGGGCGATCAACTTGCGAGTCGCGGGTTCAAATCCCCGTCACACCAAACATGCTCGCCCTTTCAGCCGTGGGAGCGTTATAATGTGACGGTCAATCCCACTATTCGTTGATAAAAGAGTGGTGATGACTAGCTGCCTTCCCTCTGGTCTTACACTGCTAAAATAGGGACGGCTAGCGCAGATAGCCCTCGTGTCGCTTTGCGCGAAATTCAAAACAAAACAAACCCTTACAAAGAAGAAATTTATTGAGAAAATTATTTTAACTCAAGAAACCCCTAATAAACTTAATGCAATAACTAGCTAATAAAGATTTGTATAATAAAAGTGCGTATCCTACAATGATGGGCCAAACGGTGTTTGATATACACTATTAAAGCTACTTTTAAATTCTGATCTGTGAGGTTAGCTGGCTTTCATCAGAAGTTGTTGTAACTGATATTACTGCACTTACTTATCATAAAATCAAAAAGGAGTAAGCTTGTTCTTTTGTGCCCTCTTTTCTTACCATGAATATTTACATATGTAAAAATAATATAATATCCAGGTATATCGTTGGAGAGCATTATCTAGATGTAAAGTGCTCAAACACAGGCGTCGCTACGTGATTAAAAGATTCGCGGCTCGGGCCCATAGGAGCGGGAATTTTCGGCGTTTCATTATGTATCGATCATGGTTTTCTATTCTGAGTTTTCAAGACACCAACTGGAGATTCGGGACACAAGCCCCGTGTGCTAGTGTCTAGCGACGCCTCTGTGCTCAAAAATAAAAATAAGAAACGTTTGAAATAACAAACTGTTTTCTTGAATTGTACGAATAACTTTAGTTTTTCTTTCCATGCATCATGTAGTACAAACATTAAAGCTCAAGCATGCACAAATGTTAATGCCAAAAAACAACAACAAACAATATATGTTTTCTCTTATTATGCGTATTGTTAAGTGAAAACAAACGGTGGAAATAGTTTAACATCATATCATAAGAAATAGTTTGTTTATCCCTTCTAAACCTGTGATTGATAACCCTACAGGCTACTGACTAAGATGATGAAAATAATACAATATCGTGATTACAATGATCGGTTTGCATGACCGATGACAAATGTAGTAATAGCAAGAATAAGAAGTAATATACACAAATAGCAAGACCAAGGTCTGTGTTTTATGGTTTTAATATCAACAATGAACATTAATGAAATGTCATTTGATGGAACGACAAAGCTCCTTGAAATGTATTTTAAAAAGCCTGTACTAATTATTTTCTTGTTGAAGATTTCATGACCGGGATAATGTTTCAGCGTTGCGTGCCGCGAAGCAATTCTCCTGTCACAAGTAGTGACGTCAGTACCTTGGTTTCTGTCTAACATTACTTTTAAAGTTCAATTTAAATAGTTCTTTGTTGCAATTTTTTGTAACTTTTAGTTAAAATAACATCGATTCGTTTTAACAAATACGCATGGTTTTGTATTAAAAGAAACAACTGCTTGCTCCATATTGTACATTGTCACGCGATCACATTGACTAATCGTATTGGTAATTAGGAAAAATATAAAAAATATATTATGTACGCTTGTCTTTGCTAAGTTTTGAAACGCTTTCTCATTGGGTTAATATCGAGTAAAAAATCTGCCCAGGAAATTATCGAGTGACAAGAAAAGACTCATTGACATAGTCTTTGTAACCTTAGTACGTTGAAAATGAATTTTTTGATTGATTTCTGCTGAACACTTTGATTTTTAATGAGATGTGAATGTATTGATGTATAAGTTAAATGCATTAAAACTGTATACAATGTGTTGTTTAAACATATGTGTGTGTATTTACTGTATATAGTATTTGCACTAATAAGTTTACGAATTAAAAAAAATTCAAAATATCATTGTTTCACAATGTTTATTTTCTCAAATTCAAGTAAGTCTTTGGCAGCTACCTGATGGCAGCTACGTTTGAGATGCTTAAAGATTCCCATTTGACGAATAACCAATTTACCCTAACTTCATTAATTTTATGAAAAAGATTGATTGACAATAGCATATTTTTGTAAATTGAAAGAGTGCTCTGCATCCAAAGTTATAATATTTAAGTTCACTCGAATTAATTACTGTTCATTTAATTAAAATAAATCTCCAACTATTCAGTTGCTTTTGTTTAATTGAACTGAATTCCGATAGTTTAATCATGGTCATACTAGTGTAATGGAAAATCATACTTAGAAGCCCTATTGCATGGACTTAAGCATTTTTTGAATATAAATAAATGTGTATTTTTTCTTTTAGGTAACATTCATTAACTTGACAAAGTTTTAAGTTGAACTATTTAAAGTTACAATGCAATTATATACCACAGTCAACTGATAATCCATGTTTTCTTAATTTAATTGCTTCTTCTCATGAGTTTGAGTATGACAAAGGCAGTGAGAGCAGACTGACTTTGAAAAATTTAATAAAAGTAATAAGTTCAAAAGTAACATGCAATTGCTTACCAGAGCTTTCACAATGGTTAAATGAGCCAAATAATTGAAAGAGTGAGATAAAACATAACATTCTTATAAACATAAGAAATAATAATATTATTATTTTCTGTGTTAAAAAAATTGAGTGGCTATACAGACGTATAAGATTTTTAGAAAATAGTTTCGGTTTTGATTAGTCGTAATGTTTATATTTCTTCTCTTGTAGCGTACGATTACTAAAACAACAGAATGGATGAACTAAGGGGAAAAGTAAGGTCATATGATGATATACTATGATATTTATAATGTAGTATATACCAGAAAAAAAATGGGAAATGATATTTTTTCCAACCCTTCTTCAATGATGTATATAGATATCTATCAGACAACGAAGTCCTTTGTAACTCGCAAGAAAAAAGAAAAAAACTTCTGAACTTTTACCAACGAATAGTGGGATTGACTGCAATGTTATAACGCTCCCACGGTAAAAAAGTGAGTATGTTCGATAACGAGGATTTGAACCCGCGACCCACAGATTGCGAGTCGAGCGCCTTGTAAAATGTCTAAACCTTAGATATTTCAAATATCGGGTTTTTCAATCAACTAAAAAAAAAAACAAACAGTAAACACATACTGATTTATTTTACAGTCTGTACTTCTTTCAACTTGTTTTCAACAATACCAGGAAGTCTGATTAATATGTGTGTCCGTCTGCAGGATATTGTAATAATTAATGGACAGTGCCCAGAACAATGATAGTTGCTGTAGCTTCAGTCAGTAATAAACTTGATATGCTGTTTGAGAATATCAGCAAACTTATGAACTGATTTAGTGAAAGTTTTAGAAACATCCTATACACAATCTTAACTATCCTGAGTAGTTAGGCCTGTACTTCAGACAAAGCGTGCTAATTGGTTGCGTCAATGGGGGAAGGAGATGGGTAGAGACGATGACGTCATAGTTTCATGCAACAGAGGTGATTACGTCTAGTTCCACGAAGTGACACCAGAGGACGAATTGGTATGATGAGGTAGCAGGTACTTCACAAGCGAATCACAAAAGGCTGATGTAGATCAACGTGTGATCAACTTTATAGTAACAATCGAAATCTTAGAATTAATAATTTATCTAATTTGCATAACATTGTGTTTACAATTATCAGTACTGAAAAGTTTTATCAGAATTAGAGTTTTGCTTTATAAGTACATCATTAAATTTGCTATTTAATCTCTAGTTCTTATGAACTGTATATATTTCACTGATATATTTAATTGTGTACATTTTACAAAGAAAGATAGTGTTTCTATAGACAGATTGTGTTACTATAAATGGATGATGCTACTAAGGACAATCTTACTATAGTTCATAAGATGACTGATTAATCAGTAGTATTTTACCCTATTTGCATAGCATATTTTTTATAAATATCTGTCCTGAAAAAGATGGATTTTTCGTGGTAACATCTCTAAATATCATGCAATAATTTAACATACAATCTTGTTGCTTTATTTTATACACATATATCTATGATGTTTATTTCTTGTATTGTATATAACAGTAAATGAGTTCTTGATAATATGCTTCATTTTACAAATTTTGACTTACTTTATGGTTTACATGTGTCTAACAAAAAATATTATAGCCAGCAGTTTACATACTTTTACAATTATCTGTCACTTTATGTATAGAACACTTCACTAATTCATTAGTTCTATAGCTTTTGCTTCTGTATTTTATTTGCATGACATATTTTTTGCATTTCCTAATATTTTATATGTAAAACACTTATTGATAATTAATTTCTATAATTAATATATTGAATAACATCTAATCGCCCTGAAAAGGACGCCTATTTAAATCTCTCAATAATTTGATTTTCATGTTTAGCTTTATAAGTTGATTTGTACCACTAAAGTTTTGAAGGATGTACGTAAATAATTATGTTTAACAATTACTATTCTTACCTTTCTATATATATCTTAAGAAACCTTTGTCTAGAGCTTGTTTTTTGTTGGTTTGGAACTTTATACATATCGGCTTAATAACTAATATTCTTACCATTTCGAAAAACAAACGTTTAATACAGATAGATCATTCTTTCAATCCTATTTCTGACATATTCGCCTAAGACTAAATTCCCAATTAGTGTATCTCAATTTTCGAACTTCATGACCATTGAAAGTCTACAGGTTTAACATACAATGGGTCATTGAACGTATGGCAAGAGTCAAGAGCTGGGAATGCAACACTAAGTTAAATACCTTAATAAATGATGCAGCATTGATGACTGATATAGCACTTTGACTGAGACTGTTACATCTCCACCTGACCCAGCAAACTCAAGTACTAGATGAAAGGTCTCATTGGAAATGGTGTGCGTTACAAAGTGTGTGATGATTGTATAAAATGTGAAAGAATCATATTTTCTTATAGACCATATCTTTTATTATAAGAAGTAACAAAATTGAAATATTTTCTCAAGAACATTATAGATTTTGTTCTTAAAAGCTTCAATGTAGAATGTATGCACATTATTTGTGATAAATCGTAAATAAAGTTGTGTTTCTTAACTTGAAGTTTTGTTAATAAATGTTTAGGTATGTATGATCGTTGACAACTCTGTGTTTTTACTTACATATATTGATGATAGCATATTAGACTACGCTGAAACACGTCAGTTTTAAACAATAGGGGAGAGGGTAATGTGAGGATCAAAAGGTCTAATGAGTTTCTAAAATGAAGAAAAATTCTATGACCATATTAGCTTGAATAATTTTGGGGAATGTCCCATATATTTCGTTTATAGAGATTTATTCTATTTGACTAATAACATGCTACAAGTATATACTGCAGGTATTATTGCATTTGGTTGAAGGACAATATTTTACAAACTAAGATGTTTTCATAGATAGTATATTGGTGTAACTTGAAAGTTTGTTAATAAATGTTTCAGTATATGCGATACTTATTAAGTATAATATTTTACTTACATATATTAATGATATCATATTGGGCTATGATGAAACATGAGTTTTATGTAAGAAAAATATTAATGTAGACTTGTATTAGATGTTCAAACATACTTGTTAGAAACTGTTATTCATGGGGTGTAATTTGTCATAAAAGACTAAGCTAGACATGTAATTATCTTAAGTTTGATATTTAGTCTGAACACTGATTTGTAACTGACGAGTTATATAATCTTAAGTGAAAATATAATACACGTTACCGACACATTGTTCAAAAATCCATATCTGTTTTGAAAAATATGATAAATAACATTTTCCGAGTCTGAAACATCAAAATATGATCACCAATGAACAATTATTTATCATAACATGGGATTGGAAGCTTGTTATTATTTAAAAATAACAAAATTAGACTTTGAAAATGTCAAGATCTAATGTAAGCAAACTAATTTTCATAAATTATGAGAAATAGAATGCATTTAAAGGAGTTCTATGTATAAACACATATGTAATTAATGAAGGATGCAAAGTTCACATGATATAATGACCTGTTGTAACTGACTAGAGTATATAAACTACTTTTGTTGTAAAATGCCATTCTCGTTCAAATAATACTTTTACTTATAAAAGCATAACAGCGGGTGTGTTAAAATCCTAGAGAACTATAGGAACACTATCCTTAGTCACATCTTATGCCTAAAGTAACATTATCCTTAGTAAAACCTTATAATAATAACACTATCTGCCCATAGAAGCACAGTCAGCCTTTGTAAAATATACGAAAGTGGAAAGTATAAAGTAACTGTCAAAATGTATAACATAAAGTATTTTGTTAAGAACTTGTTTACTGTTATACACAGCACAATGAACAGTATTGATGAATCTATCATTCTATGAACTATGGTAACATTGTCTTTAGTAGCAGTGTCTGCCTATAATAACACTATCCACCAATAAAAACACCATCTTTATAAAGTGAATGCAATTAAACATATCAGTGAAAACCATAAGGTGGATAAGAATTATATATTAAAAGAGCAGATTTAATGATTTACTTATAAAGCGAAATTGTAACTGTGATAAAAGTTTTCAGTACCAATAATTGTAAACATAATTTTATGCAAGTTAGATAAATTATTAATTTTAAGAATTTGATTGTTACTATAAAGTTGATGGCACGTTGATCTACATCCCCCTATAGTGCTTCGCTCGCGAACTATCTGCATCATCATCATACAACGCGCCCTGTGGTGCCATTTCGTAAGATTATGATGCCACTCCTTCCTAAGACTGCAGCGCCCACTGTTGTCACTTCGTGAAATTATGACGTCATCGTCTCTACACTCTCCTACCTGAGGCAGCCAATCAGCGCGCAATTTCGGAAGTGCAGCTCAACTGACAAAACTCATGATTCTCAATGTTGCATCTGATGAAATTTGTTTTCCTTATAACAAGTAGTTTGAAATAAAATACTTTTTAATATGGAATTTTCTATAATAAGAAAGCTACTTGCTGCTCAGATTCACCCTTGTCTTAATTAAGTAAACTGGGCTCTGATTCTGCTTAGTCTTTATTCAGTAAAGTTGTGTCTCAGTGACCATATCCAATAAACCAAGCTAACGATAAGCAGAACATGTATTCAATATTTGTTTTAATAGAGATTAGATGCTGTATTTATTGTTATTTACTATTAAATAATTTTATCTACGAATAAAATCTCTTTTTTTTATATCTTGGTTGATTCAAGCTTAATTATAATTCTTCTCAGCACATCCTTATAGCGAGCAACTGTTATTGCGGAGTTTAACCCTGCTGAGATGTTTTGTGCTCCCTTTTGTTCATACGAATCCTAAATCCATGCTATCGGGAACATAATTTCAAAGACAACAAGAGCAATCAGAGATGTTGCATACCCTTGCACCGCCGCTCCTTTTCAAGATTATGTGCGTTTATATTGAATAACGTCACATTTCATATTCGAAAACTCAGAAAATCTCTATTCAAATCCAGAATGAACAACTATCCGGATCATTTTTTGTATTGTGATGAGGAATCTCAATCTTAATGTGCCAATATAATTTGGTACGAATCCGATCACACTTTACAGACTTATTAACCAAAAACAGCGAAAATTCACTATCTCCCACATTATAAAAAAATGCTTCAAGGTGATCCAGAATCCGGATCCGGAAACCAAATTAATGAGGACTGTCTCATACTGATTAGCAAATAGCCGAAAATATTTTATGAGATATCCAACTGGTCATGAAAGATTTAAATTGGACTTATATTATATTTATATTAATCCCAAAAACCTTGCGGAATTTACTATTATTCTATGAAAACTTTCTAATGCAATAAATTATTAAAAATCACCTGCCCACACAAGCAGGTTAAGAATGTATAACATGTAGCAAATATTTTTATAACCTAAATTAATAAAAATAAAATCACGAACACAGAGTAATATAAGTAAAATCGAACTGATAAGCTGATGATAAGAGAAATTGTTCTAAAAAATACGCAGTCACAATCATTTAAGGTATGCGTTTTTGCAAAACCACAAACTTATCTGTTGTAAAGTAAGGGCTATTGTTTGGGTATAGTGAACATGAGTTGTCAACGACACGTAACGAGTATAATTATAATACATATATTCTAATAATGTGTAACTCAAATAACAAAAGCAATGGTAAAATAGATTGGACACATGTTTCTGGCAATACAGATATGTCTTTTCGTCCAAAAATGTTTTATCACTTGTGTTGAACTATTGTTGATTTGTAAATGTTTCATAACATGACATGGCTTCACCGTTTTCTTAAACATCCCACGTAATACTGATAGATGAAATCCTGCAAGATTTTCTTTGTATTATTAGACAACAATTTTCAAAGATTGAAACGTACTACATTAACATGTTGTTTATTACCCACAGCTCTTAAAGTTGGTTTATTTTCTGTCTGACGGTCTTCGCTTGGTGCATTGAGAATGTTTATTATGGTTAAATCATTAGCAGTGAAAGGGATTTTATTTTGTAGTGGTAACAAAAGAAGTTACTTGTCTTTCGCATTAACCAATCTTGTTTATAAAATGTACAATAAATTCAGAGAAAGTAATATATATGCTTCTTTGTGCTCGGTGAAAAGATTTAGATGAATGTTTAATAAAGACAATAAAAATCATAGAACTCTTTGATTTATTCCATATACTACAAAACAAACACAGACGTTCCGGAAATATGGTTTGTTCTAAATATCGAACATCGTTTAGGATTTTCGATGATTGGCAGTCGCTGTTGCAATCAAAGTATTCTAACCTATCTAGAATGTTTAGTCGATGAGTAGTTAGTGCCTATGCCACAAGAAATGGTATTATATATTTCTAACATTCTACCTAAAATATTATGAACCGGATGGATTTAAAAACTGATTCACAATATAGAGGGCTTGACTACCTATTATGTTTAATTTAGCTATATGATTTTGTTTGTTTGTTTGTAGTTAAGTACAAAGCTATACAAATGGCTAGCTGTGCTCTGATAACCACGGGTATCAAAACCCAATTTCTAGCGTTGTAAGTCCGCAGACATACCGCTGTGCCACTGGGGAGAACAGCTATATGAAATAAAAACTAATTTTGTTTGTAATTAAGCTCAAAGCTACACCACGATTATCGAAAACCGGTTTTTAGCATTACAAGTCCACAGTCATACCACTGAGCCACTGCGGTGGGGAGGGAGCATAAAACATAATAGCAAATATATTTGAAGTCTGTACAAAGTCTTATCTGTTAAGTAAACAATATTACATTACAATTTATTCATACTATTTGAGATGACCTAGTTTTAGTCCTGTAATTTTGGTAGTCAACTGAAATACTAAATTTGTGATAAATTATACAAAAACGTTTTGTTTAATTTCCAACATTTTTTTTTTTACGAGACAGAGTAGTTTAAAGAAGCTGTCGATAAGGTATTCTGATATGTCTGGTTTGTGTCGTTCTCAAAGGGAAGGGCGTGCCTGTAACTATCAGGGCAACTCTCTTGTATAGAAGGTGGCGTCAAACTCTAAATTTAATTCGTCTTTCTTTCTTTTTATCAATATTTGGCCAGGTGGTTAGGGAACTCGACTCGCAATCTACGGGTCGCGGGTTCGAATCCCCGTCCCCCCAAACATGCTCGCCTTTTCAGCCGTGGGGCGTTATAATGTGACGGTCAATCCCACTATTCGTTGGTAAAAGAGTAGCCCAAGAGTTGGCGGTGGGTGGTGATGACTAGCTGCCTTCCCTCTAGTCTTACACTGCTAAATTAGGGACGGCTAGCGCAGATAGCCCTCGTGTAGCTTTGCACGAAATTCAAAAACAAACAAACAAACAAACAATTTATCAATATTTTTATATGATTTTCATTTTCGTAGTATTTTTAGAGAACAGATAAATGCTATTATTTTTCAGATCCAAGCATACTGTTGGTGTACCCCTTACGTTACAATACATGTTTGAGTTTGAAACATATATATTATTTTCGTATATACAATTAGCACATGTTTTAAAGCGTCCAGTTTCTGTGAAGGAAAATAAGCTTAGTTTAACTTCGGTATATATGTATACTGCAGCCAGTGTCTATAAGAAGCTAAATTAAAAATTAATGGGCCTTAATTTAGTTTCTATAGTCTTTTTTTGTCTAACACGTTGATGTAGGTTCGCGTGTGACGCAAGGGCGGTTACAGTAGTAGCATAGCAATAACCTGTAAAGTCTCTCCTGCGATTATTTGCACCAGTATAATAGCGAAATTGAGATGCGACATAGAATAACAAATGGTAAGAGTATTGAGGACAAAGTAATTCTACTCCCCGGAGAAAACGTTACTACAACGCGTGCTTTACAAAATTGGCAAGCTTTTTAAAGCATGAGCATAGGTAGTCCTGTCAGCATTGTGTTGGAAAATGTTTTTACGTTGATTGAAATTCCATAGCTAACACTAGATATGTCTCCTTATGCTCCATTGTACTGTCTGTGATACGTTGATGACACTTTTACGAGAAGCTGAATAGCTCCGTTCCTGTTTAAATCACATATATATGATATAATTTAGTTCATATAAGCTAGAAAGTACCTTTAATTTTTCTGAATATAAAACGCGACATATTAATTTCATTAACGATGTGTGTAATGAGTCTATACCTATTGAGACCCACCACATGACAAGGGGGTGCTAATTTCATTTAAAACACTTCTAAAGTTTGTTGTAATAGTCCTGATGAGGCTCTTTGGTTAAATCGGGATTTCAAGGTGGTGAATGATAACTCTAACCCCGAACGTGCTAAAAAACATTTTTTTTAAACTAGACATACCTGGATTTTTTCAACCTGAAGGGAACATTACGTACACGTGGGATAGCTAGGTCAGAAACATATAGACGTCTCTTATTTTAAGAAGTAATAAGAGAATTGAAAAAATGCCAAAAAGTGCAGAAACAAGGTAGGAATGAATACACAGAACAATACAACTGAATAATGCTATAACGTCTTACAATGGTTAATTCCCATAAGCTTGTAAAATTGACTCAGTGGCTACTTATGTAGGGATTCTTGTATGGTTTTGTGTATTCATCCCTACCATGTTTCTGTACTTTTTGGCATTGCCATTCCTACATCATCCTTATTTTTTACAAAAAAATTATTACTTATTCCCCCTCTTTTTTAAAACAATACCAATGAATATCAATGTATGGCAATCGCTATGAAGGTAACAATTTTAGTCTTGCGTGCTTCTGCGCTTCCCAAGTTAAAATGCAACATTTTGGTGTGTAAATTACCGCAACAACTTCCAGCATTTGTGAGATATCACTTCTGATGCCAGGATCAGAATAATCAGCAGAACATTTGGCTATTAAATTACTCGCCGGTTCTCTACTTTAGCAATGTTTTTTTGGCTAAACTGAAGATCTTAATAGCTTTTGAAAACCTCGAAAGCCTAAGTTAGGTGTTTATAAAAGTCTCTTAGATTGTTATAAGAGAGATTTGAGACTATAATGATTGAGGTGTTTAAGATTGTGATAGTGCTGATACATCATTTTTTTTTCAAATTTAACAGTGAGAATAGTAGGACTAGAAGACACAAATATAAATTTTGGCAAGGTAGGAGTCATCTTCAGCCAAGACAGTTTCATTTTTCTAACAGGGTGGTTGGCCTTTGGATGTTGTAAAGGTAATAAATTTAAGTGAGTTTAAGAAAAAGCTTTATAAGTATATGAATGATAAGGGCTGGTTTTACGACTTTTTTAAATTATTTTAGTATTGTTTAGAAAATGTAACAGCCGAGATGGACCAATAGGTCACATGTTGTCCCAAAACGTTATGTTATGTTAATACATAATATGCGGCGACCATTTGTTTCTCGTCCCATCCCTACATACTAAGCACTATTGTAGCTAACAATTAGTGACTAAGGAGAAAGTAACCAGCCAGCAGCATCCGCCCCTAAAGGAACTTTGTTCTTTGAACTGAATAACGGGAATGAATGTCACTTTTATAATGTGCTCACACATGAAAGTGTGAAGCGTGTTCAGAACCATCATGTCTCGAACTCCGGACCCTTCACGCAGTCCAATACGCTAACCACTAGGTCTTTATACTTCAGAGGACTCAATTATATTCATTGTAATAAGGATAATGCTACTTACTGCTAGCCGCCAATATTTGAAATAAACAAAATTTTATTTATTTATTTCAAATATTTATTCTACCATTAGAAGATTTTGGTTTCTTGCTACGGAATTATCAAAAAAGATCAGTTAGATGATACCTTTCTATCGACACCGGAACTAAGTCTGTCTTCATTGTTGTCCAAATATATCTCTATCAGCCACCCATTTAATGTAGGTACAAAGCTTCACGTTCAGACTGTGATTGTTTATACGTGAAACTAAACAGTTACAAAGTTAAAATCAT
>NW_013665792.1:108379-123504 GCF_000517525.1 Limulus polyphemus | reverse complement strand
GTACCAGTTTAACGTTGAATTTTATTGATGATTTTTAACTTTATACACAAGTGCCAAATTAATATAATCAGTTACGAAGTTGTCTGTTAGATTGAAAGAACACTATCATTTACCTTCACAGGTGTTTGAACATTCTATAAAATTCAATCATGGTAACATGAATAAAACTAGTATTTATACTAAAGAAAATTATTATGACAAACGAAAAAATCAAGGGAATTCTACTTAGTAAAAACAAAAACATAAATCTACCATGAATAGATACAGTAGTATTCCTTATGTATAGTTTAATTTAGCCTTGTTACGCAAGGCATACTTATCGATTTTGACACTCTATATGTATCGAAAGTCATGTTTTCTTTGTTGTAATTTTTTCTGTTATTTTTTACCGATATAGCATTATTCAATGTAATTACGATCTATAGTAATATCTTTTTATGCCTACTGATCAGGTGATTATTATTTTTATCCTTTTCCTATATCTCTATTTATCTTTTTTAAAAGCTTCCAAGCAAAATGTCGAGTCGTCCGTTTATCGACGGTAATGTTAGTTAAACGGAGTACCTGAACAGTGAACCTTGGATTAATTTCACCTGGGTTAATGCAACTTAATTGATTTGAATTATATTGAAATTGCTGGATACTAAGCAAATGGATCGTCTGTGAGAGAAGATTTATTATTAATACTGATGTCTGTCAGTTTTACTTTATTTCTGAACTTTTTTTATACGTTTATTTCAATTGTTTACTTCTTATCATATCTTGACCGACACAAGGATGGCAGGGATGAGGAAGATTCCTCCAAGGTTGACTTTCAGATTCTTGGAACAGTGGCTCGAAAACAATGATAATGAGGAATTCCATGAATTATGCGTTAAGAGCCAGTTTTACTTTAAGCTTTTGCACGGTCAACAGTATCAAGTTTTTCACGCAGTTTTTAATCTCATCAAAAACGTCGTCCTTCTATAAGTTTACTTTTTCTCTTTCTTTGTAGCATGCATTTGAGAGTTAGATAGGAAAAGATCTTGAAGCAACAAGCGCTCTATTGATTTCAGTGGAATCAGCAGCAGCAACCCAACTCATTGTACACCTGGGCACCAACCCGTCAGTTTACACTTTATTTTTATCATATAAGATTAAAGTATTGGTTTTATGCCACAAATGAACACACCCTTGCATTATGGTAATATTGTCTTTTAAACTCATATCACGAGAATTGTTAAGCATTAATCACTGTATTAAATTAATATTACTGATGACGCCAGAACAACTTAAATTTCTCCTTTTCACATTTTATCAGACTTTTAATTTTTTCCCTTTCTCTTCAAAGTTTGTTATCTTGTGTCTTCTTTAACTATGTGGTATCTATCCTCAGGTACAACCGAACCAACAGGCTAGTACTAAAACTGAGAATATAAAAATGTATATACAGAATGTAAATAAAACAAACCCAACAAAAACAAGAAACACTTTTATTTCAGTGTTCACAAAAAAAAGAACAAAAAAGAAATGAAATGATACGTAAAGTCATATCTTACTGAGGTTTTTAATTGAAAATTGATCGAAAATATAAACAACCCAGCATATACTACACCTTTAAAGAATATATGTTAAAAGGCAAGAAGTTGTGAAAGACTTGCTAAAGTTCATAGAGTTTATTGCCCTTTATATAATCGACTTGCATATGCTAGTGCGGTAGAACGTCGTTGCAGATGCGAGACATTTGTATCTGGTTCTTGGAGAATTCCTGACCTATCGACAGTACTATATAGCCAGATGCAATTATGACTCAAAAAATATATTCACACAGCGAGATTGTTTAAGGGCTAACTTTCGAAAACGGAAGCAACTAATATTCTCCACTGAAGCGAAATAATTCACACCTCAGAGCATTCAGCTTCAAAACTACATTGAATAATTAATATGGAGCCTCTTCTGTAAACTAACAAAATAGAACAATCCGAGTCAGGAAGCCATTGCAATAAAGCTAGGAATATTTCCTGGTACTGTTAGCAAGATAATAAACAAGGATTTAAAGTTGATCAAGGATCACAAGCATCCAACCACACCTCTAAATTAACGGCTATTTTAATGAACAAAATGGTAGAGGAAGCTGGAATCACAGCAATCCCCTTGGACCACATACATACCTCTCAAGTCACCCTCTGTAACAAAAATGCTTAAACGCGGTCTTGTAAACCGATGTCCACATACAGTGGAAAGTCTATGGAAAACTTGTAAACTTGTTTGATTTAAGAATGTCATCGTCATCCTTCCCAGAAGCCTGCTATAGTGGAAATTGCATAGTGCGTAAACATTACCTTCAGAATAAGCACGATTGAAGATGGGAATATTGTTTTCAGAAAGAGCGATTGACCATAAAACGGCTAAACATATATGCACTTTCAAACGTAAGATACCAATCTTCAATCCCAGTTGTCCCAATTTCAAGATTTAGAGATTCAGATTAGTTCTTAAATTTGTGTGTATATATATATATGTGTGTGTATATATGACTTTGTTGTTCTGAAGTACGACCCGAAACAAAATAGGAATATGCAGCGATATTACTGCTACTGAGTGCTGGGATATATTTTTTAATCGACAGCTTTTGTTCATTCGATAAGAAACTTAACACATGAGTGGTGTGTGCAAGCATGCATTACATAACTACATTATCAAAATTAGCTAATGCCTTAAGTGTAAATGAGTAAACAGTGTTGTCTTTGATGGGTTGACACTTTTTTCTTTACTCTAGAAACTAATATAATGAGTAATTTGTAGTTTAAGTGAACTGACTTTATCGAATACAAACTGTGAAATATGAGTTTATAAGCTTCACTGAGATTTATCTCGAAAAACTTACAACTTATTTTATTAGTATATAAATAAATGCAACACAAAATTTGAGAAAGTTAAGTTATTTGACTGACTTCAGTTGACCATGGTTCACATCTTGTAAATAATTGAAATTTGTTGACCTGGCATAGATAAAGTGTTACTTTTTTTCATCTATAAAAAAGCACTAACTTCAGTCAAATATGTTTTTAAACATTATGGATAAGTATTATAACTTTACATTTATGTTTAAAAAAATCTTCTTATATCACCAGTTAACATGCCTGGACTTTCTGTATATCTGATGATTCAAAATTCGCTTCCCATTGCCACATAAACCCGTCAAATACCGCTATTCGGTCAGACAAGGGTAGTCTAAGAGTTGGTGGTCAACGTTTATGATCAGTTGTTCTATTTCTAGATTACTTTTAAATATTAAAGACGGCTATGCACAGAAGGCCTATCAGAATCTTTAGAGGCGTATTAATGTGAAAATTAACTATTTCTACCGATTTTAAGATGAGTAATTTTGCTCCAAAAATCTACAACATATAATATTGTATTACATAACAATTATTTATCTTGTAAACAGAAATCACCAGTTTCAAAGATTATCAATTAGCATAAAAAGCAGATAATATTAAGATGCAATGCAATATAATATGCTGAAAGCTTTGTTTACAAAAAGATTATTTTATATTTAAGTGAAAACTCAAGTTATGTCGTTCTTAAGCGCGCATAAATTAATGAAGCACATGGCGTGAATTGAAGTTTGTTTTTGTTAAATGCAAAGCTATACACTGGGCTATCTTTCTTTGTTCTGCTTACTGCATGCATCAAAACTCGATTTTTAGTGTTATAAGCCGTCAAACCTCCCTCTATGTCAAAGGAGGGTAACGTGAATTGAAACTAGGCAAACATTATAACAAAACTTCGTATTTTTCAGAACTTATAATACAGTTGACAAACAAGTTATTATGGGGTGAAGTGTGCTTAATCAAAAATATTCTGAAATATACGAAACTTATTTTTCTATTTATTTGAACTTCTAGCACTTGATTATTATTCTTGTTTTTTTTAAGGCCGTTATTCGTTTATTCATTACATTAAGATGACTTTTAAGCCCTTGTGCTATTTGTTTTTATCACAGAAGCTGTTATATCGATCATTTAATATAATCGCAGCCGACATTCTAGGGAAAAACTGGGAATTTACCAGCTGTAAGATATATCAAGAGCTCGATAATACTCGCTAGAGTAATCTACCTTGTTAAATTAGATTATATGTTCAAGGTATTTTGTTCTAATTGGAAACTCAGGTACCAGCATATACATATGTATAACTTGTTTAATTTTCGCCTTGTTCCAATGGGAGTTAAACAGAAGGTATATCCTTCAAAATCAGACACACGCAATATTTTACTTACTTCAACACTGGGGGTCATGTAATTATTTTTGTTGTTTTCTTACTGCAATGCTACACCATTCCTCACCCTGTTCACCGTGTGGAATCGAACCCAGGATCTTAGCATTGTAAATCTGTAAACCTACCGCTGACCCAAAATGAATGAGGAGTTTTGTAAAATTTGTAATTTTGAAAGCAGGTTCACACCTATTATTTGAGGTTTTGTATATACATCTAATTATGAAAAAGCTAAAAAGCCTATAATCATTACTGTTTTGTGCATTTTACGACAGGCGGCGTTATAAACTTACAAATCGTTAAATTAAACACCTTTTAATTTATTATTTTGTTGAGATTCAAAGACAAAGTTTCGGCAATAAAAATGTGTTCATGCCCATGTCATCAAAAAATATTTTGTAACCAGACTAGTTTCTATAATTTTAGAGTTCTGACAACGAGAAGGCGTAATTTTGTACTTTATTGTGAGAGGACCGTTGGATTTGTACTTCAGAAACAGTTTAACTGAATATGTTATATAATATTGACTAGAGCTCAGAATTTGTGAAGTGTATCTTCAAAAAATGTGGAAAGCGCTTAGTCAACAGTGCAAGTCTATTGTACACACAACATAAGATGTGCTACTAAAGTTGTTGTACTAAAAGATATGTCAATCTGACTCAGACTGACAAATAGGAGCGCAAGATGATGTTAATGTGAAGAATAAAAATACTTTTGTCCATTGTACCGTTTGGGAATTGCATTTGTTTAACTAGGTTAAAATAAAGTTAACCTGTGGATGATATATCATAAGAATTATTTGATTGAATTCATACGTTCCATAAACGTTTTGTGGCAACAGAAAGAAATGTTGAACTAAAATATACCAAACAAAAAATAAAGAAAAATTCCTTTCGTAGACACTTTCTGAGAAGTAGAAGAAAAAAGGATATCGTGTTATTAAAGGCATTTAATTTTTATAAATTGCCCCTTTTCACCATTTACATTAAAAGTCTCCAAATTCTATTGGTTGTCTATATAGATTTATTATAATTGGTGGAGTGTTAAAATAGATTAATGTAGACCGGAAACTTTGAAAATTCGATTGATTGAGAAGTTGTGCTGAGAACTGAAAGTTTAGTCAGATCCTCGAATAATTCATGCAACAACTTCAGGATTTGCATTTCCCTGTGGAAACCTAAGACAGGTAATCGATCACTTTCTTCCGAGAAAAAAGTAGCTTTAAACAACAACAAAAAAAGAAAATGCTAGAACAAACTTTTTACTAAGAAATCTCGAGTGAGTTTAGACACTGTATTTTAACAGAATTCTAATACACTTTGTCAGGAAACTGTAGGGTTTTACCGGTTTTGTTTTTAAAAAATTACACGTTTACTGTAAGTGGAATAAAACTTCGGATCTTTTTCTTCCTTCAGTTGAAATTTACTTGAATATAAAAGTTGAAGCTCTTTTATATTTTGATGCAGAGAAGTAACTAAAATGTATAAGCCTACGTAAACGGAAAATAGTGCACACTATAATTTATGGTTTCATGAAAAATCTTTCATACAGTATGTGTCTCACAAGGTACTTTAAAAAGATTTCAAAAACACGATTGAATATTGCGTATCCACTAAAACTGTTGTCATCTTAATTACTTTAGTTAAAACCACGCAATTTTTCCGGTTTTTAAGAAACGATATGAGCATTCAACTGTTGAAAATAAGTTGTGATGTTCTTCTAGTAATTCGAACAAAAATAAATGATGGGTCGTCTAAAATTCGCCGAAAAGAAGTATTATTTTAAGTAAAAATGTGGCAATGCTGAATAGAGCGCGTCGGAAATGTTTTGTGCGTGTAGGCAAATGCCATAACATAAAACAATTCAAATCATGTATGTGGAAAACATCTCTCAATGGCCTAAACGATGTCCTTTATTTATACAAATATAGATTTCTGATGGGTTTTTTTTTCAGAAAAAGATCTTGATTCACCAAATGACCAGCCAGTAAAATTGTACAAAAATAGTATATACATATGACATTGCCACCACCAGCCAGCGACTGCTAACAGTAATGTGGATACTTTTATTTGCTGATAAAAATAAATCATAAATCTATGTGCCATGCAAATCTCAATGAGACATTTTAATGGTAACTAGGTTTTTCTGGCCTTATACCACACATTTACGTTTATTATGAAACCATATTTATTATCTACTTTCAATTTGAACATCGTCTCCTTTGCTATCATATACATATATATTTATTTATTTACTTGTGTATCATGTAATCTTTCTGACGCTTAGCCCTGACAAAATAGAAATGTTACATTCTCAGAAAATAATAAATTTTAATCCGTTCTCTTCCCTTTCTAGGTCATTCATTATAGAAAGCGTGGTAATATACAAGGTAAATAAAGAATTGGTAATTTAAAAACCTGCGAATAAGGAGTGTAAAAAAGTAAGCAAACAAGACTGGAGATACTGCAGACATTATTTACTCAAACTAAAAACCCCTATTTTGGCTCCATGCTGTTACCTAGAATTACATTTGGTGGAGTCAAAATAGGAATTTGTAGTTCGAGTAAATAATGTTTAAAGTACCTCCATATTTTTTTACGATCCCTACTTGCGGGTTTTTTAATTCCCAATTATTTACTTTGTTTGCTGGGTTTTTATGCTCAACTATGGGTAAAGGATTACTTGATATGGTAGCTAACTTTGTACGTTGTAATGATAATAAACATAGCTAGTAGCTAGCTGATATGGTTCTTGATGATTTACTGTAGCTATTGACTATTTTATCGCATTATTTCGATGTGTAAAATGTTAAGCTGCAGCTGAAGATTGTCATGAAGATTTGTTTGAGAATATAGTGAGCATTTATAGTTTCTGTGTAATTAATTTTTTTATATATATTATGCATAGCAATGGGTAAATATATGCCTTGACTGAGACACAACCCCCAAAAAGCGCATATAAAATTTTACCAGTAGAAAAGCAGCCTTTTCAAATAAAACACGATTGTCTAAAACATCGCTTTAAATAAATTTGCGTGTCTTTTAAAGTAATTATTCTACAAATGTGTATAATAAAATTGAATATTATGTGAACTGATTTTTTTTACTCCTTCACTTCATACATAATCTAGAGGTCGGCCCCACAAAGACACCGATTGTATAGTGTACAAAGCATTGAGTATCTACATATTGCAGTCAACTAATGTTCATCTATTATTGACTGGTAATTCCTGTTTCACCCTTTACTTTTTAAAAAAAACACCATAATTTTGTAAGAAAGCTAACTTTAAGGGGTCATGATAACATCGTTATGATGATTTTTAGTTTATGTAAAATAAAAACAATCGACTTTTTAATACTCATCCGACCTTTGTAGTACCTTTTTAGTATTCTACAAAAGATTTGGGTGCAATATACCAAGCCGTTGTTGTTGTAGGCTGGCATGAGAATAAAATAAAAAGAAGAATTACTAACGGACCAATTTGAGTGGATTTCCTTTTCCTTGTAAGTTTAACATGCGTGCTTTCTTGTGAATTTTTATGTGTACAGCCTCAGCAGTCAATAGCGAAGAACTTAAAGTGTTTGAACTGAATCTTTACTGTTTAAGGTGCGTTTTGCCCAATCGTTCTATTAGGGTTTTGTGTAATTCCTTGCGATTCATAGTATGAACCACTGTTGTGGTTCATGGTACCTTAAAAAAGAAACATTCTGCTTTTCTGGGAGAAAGATAGGGAGTTTATAACCCTACCGTTTCACTCTTTTTTTAAACCTTTATAATTTATAATGAGTAATTTACCTGATTTTTAATATCAAATGCGCACTTAAAAATCGCAATTTTTAAAAAAGAGCAACACATGATTTATTAATTAAACGTACCTTAACAAGTTTTAGAATAAATATTACTTAAACTAACTAATGAAAATAAGAAAGCGATAACATATTCAAAATTTAGAATATGGATACCTGTATAACTAATTATATATGATGGCTTATAACACTCAAAACCAGGTTTTAATACCCGTGGTGAGCACAGCCCAGATAGCTTTGTGATTAACAACAAACAAACATACACTATGTAGCGTTACATCATCATTTCATCAAAACAAACTAAAACATTTTAAGTTCAGACTTGAAATTTTAAATATCACAAACTAAATATATTATTTTCATTAGTGAAACTTGTTTTGTATATTGGTGTAATTTCACCCAGTTTACATAATCGCCATTCAACTAACATAACCAGACAATAAATACTGAAACAAAGAGAGCATAATACGCAAAACAACAGCTTTCTGGCTATTTTAAAAGTTGTTGCAGCAATTAACCAATTACATTAGCCAGGTTAACAACTTAAAATTAAGCAAGTGAACTCTAATTAACGTAAAATATAAACATATAGATCACCTAATGTATTTCGGGTGTTGAAGGTAGTACCAACAGTAAAATATACATTAAAATATTTGAAAACAAAATGGAAAAGTTTTATCGTTTTGTGTTGTTGTTTTTTACACTCACTCAAGCAGAAAACGCTTTAGCTTCATTTTTCTCTAACGTCTAATCTAACTCATGTCTTTTTATTCTACATTTTTCAGCCAGCGGGAGTTTGATGATAAGATATAACATTACTTTTTGAAGTACGGCAAGATTTCTTTACTGAATCTCAGAATTGTTATGAAAAGCAGTCAACCACAGATCTTATGTTTTGTTAGAAATTTTCCATCTTGATGTTTCCAGCTCACAAGAGAAAGAAGGGAACGGTTATATTTGCCCCCCCCCCACTTTTTTTTCACGAAAAAAAACAACAGAAATCTGATTTGCCTCAGATATTTTTTCTACTACTTAGATTTCAGTTTTCGTAGAACATACTTTCTGTCTGATTTAATCACTTCAACAGCTGAAGAAGACTGACATGTCATTCAAAAGAAAGTCCTTAAAACGAAGAAGATTTTATTAAAAATTGAATGACATTTGAAGCATTGACGTGGTTTAAAAAACTGGCAGGTGACAAAAAGCTTGATGTTTTCTACTTATTTATTCTACACATGAAAAATTGTTACTCACTTTTGTAATAATAGTGAACTTATGTTAGAAGTGTAAAATCACATATAACACCAAACTGTTAAAGAGAGACAAGTTTACTGTAGTCAACTTATGCTAGTTGCACAATTCATCTCTTATATATCAAATTTTCTTACAAAGTAATAAAGTTCATAAAACCAGAAGCATAATTTAAAACTACAAAACACTTAATGATTTTATTTAAATAATAAAATACAAGCGTAACAACAACCCAGATATAACCTATAAAATTTATATATGATATATTTTTCTCATTATAAGAAATTCAGAAAAATGATGATATGAAACACTAACCCTTGTTTTCATGTTGTGGTCACCAATAAAAAATACTTTCTATTTTTGTATACAGTGGTAAGTTATATTTCATTGAAATATTCAGGCAATGCTATCTCAAAACTTACAAACCTTTCACTACATAAATTTCACCTTTTTTAACTTCTATCCTTATGGAATATTATTTTTTTAATAATCAGAGTTGAGCTTGAAGTCAAATTAATAAAATCAGCACCTGCAAATTAAATCGCAAGCTAAAACACACCCTAAACTATTTTTGAACCTCAACTCTTTAAGTATACACAGTTCATTGATTGGAATCTTGTACTTGAATTATGCTTTATGAATCAGAACTGTTAACGAACGCTTCACTTGCAAGCAAAACAAACCGTATTATTGAGATTTCGTTTGTTGAAAACTAATAAAAGTTACTTTAGCATTATTCTTTCTGAATACTCTTCATGGTTTGGTTTTTAGGCATTAACGCTGGTAATATTTCGTTAGAGTTGTAATTATATCTTTCAGAAAGAAAAATAATTGAAATATTTTGTTGCTAATAAATTTCATAACTGGATTTACAAAACACGCATAGACTAACATGTACGTACGCACACCAATAGCATTTGGGAAACGGAATGGTTAAAGTAACGAAATTTCTATTCTTAATGTAAATTAAAAATCAAATTCTTCGTTTAACTTCATTTTGGTTCATTTGTACAGCTGTAAATGTTATTACACAGACAAATAGTTTTAATTAAAAAACTGCTAGGGGGCTTTACAATTACAATATTACAAGATATTTTATTGGCTATAATTACTGGACATGTCTACGGTTCGGTTATGAACATTATGTTTAAAAATATCCAACAAGACTGTTTGAGGAAAGTTATGAAAATTTTAATAAAGAATGTCATAAAAGCCCCAAATAACCACTCTACCTTCTGTAACTTGAGCTTATGTAGGCCTAGGATACATGTGTTACTATCAATATAGAGCAAAACGATCGTACATTTATTGATTAAAACAATAAACTGCAAACTAGAAAAACACAAGTCTATTTTATAAAGCTGAAGAATAGTAACTCCTGTAAAAAGGACCTTATTCAGAAACCAATATTCCTGAAATTTGTGATCAAAATAACGTAAACTGTAGATATTTGCTACAAATCCTCCCAATTCGTCCGTTTCAGATTGAAAATCAGAGGCGTATTTAATAAATATCCAGCTTTCTGTAAGCTACAAGGACCGTATTTAGGTTTTGTGGGGCATTAAGCAGTTGTTAAAAATTACTGAAACGAACGCTAAGCAGGCAGGACTAGAAAGGAAGGGTTGTCTGGTAGAATGTTCTAAGGTGCCCTGGTAATTCATTCTAGTATTGTTCGTGTACCATTCTGATATAAGATATTATATCACTACCCATATCTTTTCATTTATTTTCTGTTAAAACCGAAAAATGAGTCTGAAAACAGAATAATGTTAATTGTTATTGAATGACAAAGATCGAAGCCTTTATAAGAAGTACATTTTAATAAATGAAGATGCTTGAGATCAAGATAAGCAAAAATGAATATACTAAAGTATTAAACAGCAATAAAAGTGGTATTTTTAATGTATTAACAACTAACTGATATGATCTAATCAAATTACTGTGTATAAACTACTTGACAAAAGCAATTCCATCACTAGAAAAGGCACCCTTCCTTGTTCATCCGAATTCGAAAATGTGATCAGATGCGCTTTTCATATTTTCCCTATCAAGGATATGGATATCATACTATACTAAAAATAAATAAAAGCTCATTTTATCATTCAATTCGCCACTTTTCATTTACTTATACCGGTTTCAGGTGAATAACAAACACCTCGAAACACCATACATAAAATTTACTCTCCGCCATTATAAAAATCGAATCCCCCTTTTTTCGATTTACTGACGACGGGATGAATTCCCTGAAGTCTGTATAACTCAGTAACAATATGCGAATCGAATGAAAGATTAGGCTTTATTGTTTTAAATGGTTTGTCTGTTGAATAGTTCAGAAGAATAAATTAGAAGCATCAATGCTGCATACTTTTAAAATCCTATACAAATAAAGGCTCAGTAACAGAAGCTAAAACATCATACTGTCAGGGTAAACGTCAGTTGCACCTCTGCCACGTTACGACACTGTACACATAAAAAAAAGCCTCCCAGTGGCACAGCGGTATGTCTGCAGACTCACAACGCTAGAATCCGGGTTTCGATACCCGTGGTAGGCAGAGTACAGATAGCCCATTGTGTAGCTTTGTGCTTAATTACAAACAAACAAATACAAAATATATTTTCTGTCTATATGCCAATATATTTCGGTCAAACGTGTATTAGGGGCTTAAAGAAAGAATGCAATGTGGAAATGTATGCTACCAGTTCCATAGGTGTCACGCCAAAAACAGGATATTGATTTGTCTAGCATGACTGACATTTCGAACTATGACGAAGCAGGTGAATTTGCACTTGGATGAGCTCGACATCCAAAATGTTGCGTTCAGTATGGTCCCAAAACACTGGTCCTTAGAAAGAGGAAATCAAAGCGTGATTTGATTATGGCGTAGCTGATAAATACCAGAAACTTTCAGCTGAGTAGGCACTCATACAGTTAGAGGAAGATCACCCTCACGAGTACAAACTTCAATCAGTGTCTGAGATAAAGATCTATGTGACATAACTGTTTGCTGAGCAGAAGCAGCAACGGCAAACATCCTTAACTCATTATCAGGATAAAAAAAAAATGTTATGAACAGTGTAAAGCAGGGTGGAAATTTTTTGTCACTGATACAGAATATGATGAAAGTGATACCAGTAACATGACAACAAATATTGAAGTTTGCACTGATAGTTCTATACCGCCAACTGCAGCTTGAGCTAGGAATAACACTGCCAAATTGTCAACACACCAAGGGTTAAACGTCGAAGTGTGACTAAAGGATACAAAGATGCTCTACTTGGCCGTTTCACTGAGCTGTCACGAAACCTTGACATTTCAGAGGCGTCAATTGGTTGAAAGCACACATGATGAACCGTTCTCATCAGACCAACAAATTCGATCAAACGTCTCATTGCTTCGCATTGTACATAAAACGACTGGTGAACTTCTTATTGTGGAGGTCTAATGTGTATTTCGGTTATTTATTTTATCAGAACTGTTTCTTTATTATGTAACCACAGTAGCTAATAAAATCCTTCATACATTTCAGTACTAAACACAAAATATTGTTGTTTTTGCTTACATAGTCATAAGTATACATGTTTTGATCTCAAAACTTGTAATGCTATGTTACATGCAATTATACTTAACCTACATATACTTCTGTATATGGCACCTTTTGACCATAAATACTGCTCTGTAAAACCGATGGCCACCAATTAAAAACAACCCATAAATTGTTAAACCTTAACAGTTATTGTCAAATGTAAACTAATGTTCCTTTCAACTTTATTATTTTGTACCACATACTCGCGTCCTCCTTGATGGGATTTATGTCTTGTTGGTGATATTTAAGACCTGCCTGGAAGGGTCAGGTGCAATCTAGATTGTTTGTTCACATTCCGAGGAAATAAAATATCTCTCGTGTAGCTTAGTGCGAATATTCGAAACAAACTTTAAAGTTTAATTTTTGGTGGCAGAATTCAAGAAAATATACTGATCTTTTTATATGTTTTCAGTAATATAAAAGGAGAACTGGCAAGATCAAAGAGGAAATGTCGATGTCAGGCTTAGTGTTCTAGTAGTATCTTATTAAAGTATATAAAATATATAATAAAAAGCATTTTAGTATTTATTATAGAATGTTCCTTTCAATACCGAAAAAAATTTATAAGCACCTGTTAACGTACCTCTGCTTGCCGATAGTCCTGCTGCTATCTTTTGATAAGAAAAAAGTATTTAATAATAACAATATTATTAATAAAACTAATTTCTTTGATGTAGTAAAATAACTATAAATTATCAATATTTCATTAAAGTGGCTTTGTTCAGTAGATCTTTAAATGTTAGACATAACATTCTAGGCTAATTAAAATAGGTGATGTCTAGCAAATATAATATAACATTGACTGCAAGTTAGTAAAACAATTCTATTATAAGTTATACTCTGATCATAGTAATATTTTTGTTTGAAATGGTCAAGCAGTTGAAATATAAACATAATCTACAGCTGATTCATATATTCTGTTGTGGGACAGGTCACAGCCTAGTGAATAGTATGCTCGAATTGTAAAACCCAGGGTTTACGATTCGCGCCCCGAGCATTTTAGGGTCGTAGACGCGATGCAAAAACAAATGCCAAGCCCCAGTATTCGGTCAGGAAAAACTAATCCAAGCGTTAGTCTATCAGTTAAAAATCAGGGAAGGCTAACTAGAATAGCCCTTGTGCAACTTTGTGCGAATATTCGAAATAAACTTTGAGTTTAATTTTTGATGCCAGAATTTAAGAAAATGTACTGATCTTTTTATATGTTTTCAGTAATATAAAAGGACTGTCAAGTTCAAAGACGAAACGTTGATGTCAGGCTCAGTGTTCTAGTAGTATCACTAAAGTACACAATATAAAATTATTATAAAAAGTAGTTTCAGTATTTTGACCAGTATAACTATAAGATAGTTTCATGCATATGATAATTCTATTAAAACATTTTACTTTTTACTAAAAAATTAGTCTACTACTCAAGTCTTCCCTCTAGTCTACGAGTTCAAAATTAGATATGACTTTGCTCATATATTAGGTCGTCAAGAAATTAATGTCGCTTTTTTTAGATGAAAAAACCCGAACAACTTGTACATCAAAACAAAATATTTATTAAATGAAATAGTCTCCATTCTTATCGATAATGCTTTTCTATCTTACAAACAGGCTATTAATGCCCTAATTAAAGAAATCACTTGGCTTTGAAGCAAAAAACATGCCGATGTTATCTTTAACACCTTCCACATTTGCATACGTTTTCCCATTAAGAAGGTGTTGCAGCAAACGAAAAAGATGGTAATCTGATGGTGCCATATCTGGAGAATATGGTGAGTGGGGAGAACTTCCCAACTCAACTCCATAATTTTGTGTTGCGTCAAACGTGCCACATGTGGACGTGCATTCCGATTGACGATTGAAGGGCTTGATTTTAAACATTCCAGTTGCTGACTATAGATCTCTGCATTGACAGTTCACTGTGCATTGAGGAGTTCGAAATGAATTACTCCTTTGATGTCCCACCAAATGAAAAGCATCCCTTTCTGCGGATGGAGTCCAGGTTTTGGGGTCGGAAGTGGTTTTTGTCTAGGACTGAGCCATTGTTTTTGCGTTTAATATTCGCATAGAGAATCCATTTTTCATTGCCGGTGACAATTCTGTTTAAAAATGGTTCACTCGCATTACACGCCAGAAGAAACGAAGCAGAAATCACAGATAAGGTTATCCTTTCCCTGAAGTTTCAAGTTCAATTCATTCATGTGGGATGTGATGTCAACCAAAAATAACAACTCTG
>NW_013665792.1:107606-108246 GCF_000517525.1 Limulus polyphemus | reverse complement strand
GCAGCTGAGCCACCTCACTGCTGTGTGATAAGGCAAGTCACAGAATTCAGAATCAATTTCTTCAAGAAAAGCCTGGAACTGGCGGTGATTAAGTGCATGACCCCAAATGAAGTTCACCACAGAAACGACTGGTTTCAGTACACAAGAAATATCTAAGTCTTTCCCACAGAGTGCTTGCTGATGTATAATGCAGTTTATAAACAGAGTGCCCGGGAGTTGAAGATCTTCCAACTTAGTTCGTATCTGCCCCACCAGACCCTTCCTCACCCCAGCCATGTTTTTTCCTCCATCAACTGTAACACATCGAAGCTGATTCCACTGAAGGTTATAGCCTTGCAAAGTTTTCTGCACTTCCATGGAAATGTCTTCTCCAGTTGTTGTTCCGTGCATGCTGCAAACAGATGCCAACTCTTCTGTGATCTGAAAGTCCAAATTAACACCACGAATGAGCACGAGAAGTTGTGACATACTCGAGAGATCAGTAGACTCATCCAGCGCCAGAGAATGCCACAAGAAGTTCCTAGCTTTCTCGCGTATCTGTAATACTATGTTCTCTCCAAGTTCTTCTGTTCTATGTACAACTGAACCTGCTGAAAGGCTGATACTTCCAAACAATTCAGCTTTCTCAGGACACAAGTCA
>NW_013665792.1:71897-106579 GCF_000517525.1 Limulus polyphemus | reverse complement strand
GACAAATTTGGACATTTTTACTTACACTTATTTTAATTGTTTCTACATAGTAAGTTTATCTACAGTCTATGATATTTGCATATAAATAATTATATTTTAGCTCATTTGTGGCACAGTGCAGCGGCGAGCCGGATGAACTGACCTCGCTGGCCTTAGTTTAGTGACCCTTGGGCTACACTAACATAACGTTTAAGCGTTCATTTAAATATTGTACGTGATGTACGTTTTTTGGGGGGTAGTTGGTTAATAAAAGTGTTCCAAAACACGACATTAATTTCTTGACGGCCTAATAGTCCTTGTGTAGTTTTGCGTGAAAATTTTTAAACAAAGCCTGTTCTATAATTAGATGCCTTTTAGTGGCATATACATCATTCATCTCAAAATAACTTATAAAAAGGTTACATATAAAGTTTACAATTAGACACACAGGAGTTTGTATTCATCTTACTAAACTTGTTTCCATCTCTTCTTACTTTTCAATGAAATAGAATCGAATGTGTCTGTGAAATATTTTCCTATGAATCTATGGCCAACTGTACTGGTTCAAGGATATTATGCGACGTCAATTAATATCACATAAAATTATTAAAGTTGTATAAAAAACAAACTTATTGAAATTGACAAGCGAACAACTGCACGGTGTTATCTAATAACAGATCCCAATTACATGTCAATTGTAATAAGCGCAATATGACATGTAATTACATTCAATGTTATTTTTGTGTGTTGATATTATCTCTCTCGATTTAAACCCAGTAATAAAATATATAGACCAAATCCCATAGATGTTATAAAAGTGACATATTTTGATTCCTGGACTTCAAGTTTTATACAGCAGTATGTACTAACACGAATGTTTTAAAGCAAAGCATCACACGGATTATCGATTTTCTTTACTTACAAGAACAGACGACATTAATGTAGATATAATGGTAAAGTCCATATCACTATAGAACTGATATTTTCTCGTTTGTTTTTTCTCTCGTACGTTTCAAGTACTTGAGGTATAGGATATTGATATACAATAGAAAACTTCATGAAAGACAAATCCATCAGTTTTATTGAAACATTCATCACACAACCTCACAATATTGTGCATATACACTAAGTCATATAAACACAAGAAAAATTTAGATCAGCACAACAATTGTTCATAGTAAAATACGGAACTATATGACGTACTTTAGCTGCGTTATACATGCATAATTAAAACATTAACACAGTGGGAACACTCCTTAAAAATATATTTTTTACTGCGATATCATTCCCTCGTTCTTAATACTTTGAATATAATTCTATGTATTAGTAGTAAAATATAGTGGTAATTAACAAAACAAAAATGAGAATAAGAATGTGGATCAATTATACGTAAATAATAATAATAATTATGCAACGCAAATTAATAGTATTTTTCATCTCTAAGTTAGGAGAACATGTCGGTTCAAGAAATCAATTTAAAAATTTTTGCGTTACATTTTCGATCTATATTTCTGACAGATAATTTTAGATATTATTTTAGTTTAGGGATGTTACACAATGACGGGCAGTTTACTCAAAAGCATTATGTAATCATAAACTGTAAAGAAATCATTCGACCACAAATTCTTCTCAATCACACACTCTCTATTAACGCTAACAGTATTTCAAGTAAGAACTCGGTTTCCGAAGATCCGCCTTCATCAACTCCAACAAAATCCTAGCCAGTATCTCCTAAAACACCAACCAAATCTACCCCACCAAAATCCTAGCCAGCATCTCCGAAAACACCAACCAAATCTACCCCACCAAAATCAACCGCTGCCAAGACTAACATAACTTCTGTAGAAACATCAAGCAATGAACAAACTATACGTGCTTCACAACCAACTACATCCCAAACCGCCAAGCTACCTCCACCATCAGCCATTGTGCTCTAAATGAGACAACCCGAAATCGCCTTTGAACTTAGACGTCTATTCTAAAAAATCGAGTTTTCAAATGTAAAACGCCTACCTAAAGGCGGCATAAACATAAAAACGAAACACCCCAAGGAATACTCAACGCTTTTAAAACTAAAGGCCTGATTCCGCCTTTCAAGGAGCAAAAATAATCGTACACGTGCCCGGCGAAGACAGAGGCCAAAAACCTCATTTCATCATCATACTTGGGGCTCCATTCGACATCCAACCTGATAAAGTCATGCCAAAAGACTAAAATCATACATACAGGACAAGATACTCCACTAATAAAAAAAACCTAGAATCGAAAATAAAAAAAAGGAGATTGACCAGTTGGTTAAAAACGGGGTCGACTTGTGGTATGTCCACCACACTGTGGAACTAGCAAAATCAACACAGCCGCTGCTATTACAATGCTTCAATTGTCAAAAGGTCGGTCACATACGGGCGATGTGCACCTCAAGGGAAAAATGCGTGCGTTAGTGAGTGTCCCAAAGACCGACAAAATGCGCGAATTTCGGAGGACCGCATGCAGCCTCCTACAGAAGTTGAACGAAATACCAACAAGTTCTCAAAGTTGCCAGAGTCACCAAAACTGACACTTTACCGACAGAACCATACCAACAGCCGGACGTCAACCACTAATACCAAAACCTGGAAATCAGCCACTACACTCCTACGGAAACGCCACAAACATAGACAATACCAGCACAAAAGTAAACAACCGCATCTATGCAGAGACCACGAAAACCATACCTGAACCATAGTTATTATTCACTCTCGACTGTCTGGTCACCCATTTCATCAAAAAATTTTGGAGCGGCGACGTCAGATCTCATGGTGAACTACTGAGAGACGCCTTTCATGCAGGCCTCTTCCATTTCGACTTACGCGACCCTAACCTGGACTCCCTGGACGCACTTATCGATCGCAGCACCAGAAGACTAGTAACCCAAAACACAAGGATCAAGTAAATGCTTAATTTTCTTCAAATAAACATTCAAGGTAGCCTACATACAAAAAATATTAACTCTTTTAATATTACCCAAACACTCAACACTGACATAATTATAAACGAAACATTACTCAACCCACACAGCTACTTCACACTATCGAATTTCAAAGCAAAATCTACCTCTGGAACCGACACTACCCGAGGACTAACCCTTTTACATAAAAAAAAACTAAAAATAACCTTCTAGACTTCAGATATCTTCTCTACCAATGAATATATCCTTTGTCGTATTCATCCGCCTAATTTCCACAAAATAATGCTGCTAGCAGCATAGGTATAACCTTCCAAACACTTAGACATAAACCTCATCCAACAGATTATTGAAGACAACACCCATCTGATAATCATCGAAGACCTAAACTCAAAACACATTGACTTAAACTGCATCATGGGGGACCTGAACTCAAAACACATTGACTTCAACTGCCGGACCACAAACACTAACGGAAACCCCCTTCACTCTCTCATCAACAACAATAACCTAATGATGAAAATAAATGATCACACACCTTCAACAACGTCTCCCAAGACATACTAGATCTAATAGTATCCAACAGCCTTTTACCATATACAAACAACTGCCGAGTACATCCAAACATAGGCAGCGACCACGACTCAATATAAATCCACTTAAACATTAATTCACAACATTCACACTCTCTAACCACACAACTACCACTTTCGACTTCACAAAAGCCGATTGGCTTAATTTCAACCATGATCTAGAAACCAGACTACCAGTACTATTAATCTCGGAAATCAATGGCGCTGAAATCGACAACTACATTCATGACATAACTGGCGCAATAAAACAGTCTATAAAAAAACACTTGATATCAACAACTGGAAACTTATGCCCACCATACACTCACTGATACCTGACAGATGAAGACTAGAAGTCTCTTCATTCAAACAAGAAACCACTTATCAACAGGAAAAAAACAAAAAAACTTGAAATTAAAAACTAATCAAAGAACAACAAAACGATAACTGGTTACACTTCTGCAAAACACTTGACGGCAAAAGAGCAAACTTCGCACAATTTTGGTGAAAATTTAAATCGATACGCAATGGCTACGACACCACACAATCGCGCGTAACAATAAACAGTTATTTACACATCAAACTTCCCTGGTTCCTTCAACTGCGACTTACCACCCACTAATAATAACTTAAACAGACCCATTACAATTGGTGAAATAAAAATCAACGTTAAAAAATTAAAGAATTCCTCCACGAGCGAAGACGGAGTCCATAATATTATTCTAAAAAAACGCGTCTCACACACTACTCAAACACCTCTGCGTCGCATACAACTTATCACTAAACACCGGTTACTATCCCACAACTTGAAAATCCGCCACTAGAACAGTTATCCACCCCCCACCCACCTCAAACTATTACTGGAAAAATCATCACAAACCCCAATTCCTTTAATATCTCGAAATCAACAACATACTAACTGACAAACAAACGCTTCAAGGAAACACCGCCAGACGACGGATCACGTGGTACGATTGACCGAGTTTGTCTACCACGGATTTAGCCTCAATCACGCAACAGTAGCTACCTTCTTTGACGTCAGAAAATCCTTTGATAGTGTCTGAAATAATGGTCCACACTACAAACTACCTAATTAACATCCCCGAAACCTTCATTAGGTGATTTCCAATTTCCTTAGCCACGGAACAACCAAAATGAAAATCAATAACAATACGTCCACATCATTCAATCTACAAGCAGGAGTTCCACAAGGTTCGGTTTTAAACCCCCTTCTTTACATTATCTTTGTGAATGACAATAAATTTTCCTCTCTCTTACATACACGCGTCTCAATACGCTGACGATGTCGTCATATGGAGCAGTCCAGTGAACCCCGCGTTGCTGCACAACAAGTAGTCTTCTATCACATGACCACGTAATGCAACACCTGGCGTGTACTACTCAACTCCATAAAACACAAACAATCATTTTTAAGAAAGTTCTCAGAAGAAACAAGACAAAAGAAAACAACGTCAGACTTAAAATATACAAAACCGAAACCAAGTTCATTATCACTTTTCTAGGCATAACATTCAACAACAAATTAACGTGGAATACACACTTACACATCCACACAAAAATGCCAGCCAAAGAACTAACTACCTCAAAAAAGAAGGCTACGCAAAAGGGTGTGATGCCCAGTCACTTATTTTAATCTATTAAATGTATACAAGACCAGTAACTGAATACAGCAATTCAATCATCTTCAACATGCCACAACACATTCACAAAACTCGAATCCCTACAACTAAAAGCAATTAGAATCTCCCACTGTCTACCACATCAGCACCATTTCTGCACAAAATCAGAAAATTACAAACAGTCAAGAAAAACTTCATATCATAAGAAAAGCTGAACAACGGAACAATCTCTCAGAAGCTCCAGAATCCTGGAGAAAATATACCTCCCCTTATCATGCATTCAAAACGCTAACACACAAACAAGCCACCTTGAATATTTAACATTTATCGCCAATGTGATCCCCGGTTCGGCATTGATAACGGACCCAACTGACCACCGGAACAACTCACCTAAATGAACTGTTTCCATACGATTTCCTAGTTGAACTCTACAATTTCGCATCTTTCAGCGTATTGTGTGTATTTTCATTACCTCTCCGTATCAATATGAAACACAAAATTCTTCAGCTACTCCAGTTCTCTCACGATTTTCATTCTACTCCATGAACAATACCATGTCGTCCGACGTGCTAAACCTTCTATTAAAAATTTAAGTAATCTCCCATATCTACCGTCACATAAAGCTAATGTACCCTAAGTATCTTACTTTGTGCTTTCCTTAACATCTTCAGGTAAAGTTGTTTGTTTTTGTATACATCATCATTCTACAAATTATTATCTTTACTTTCTTGTATTGTAAAAATTCTGTTTTGCAAAATGTATGCTATACTGTATATTTGTATGCTATACCTTATAATCGTCAAATAAAAACCACAGCCCTAGTCCAACACTGAGGCGAAGGGCCAATCCCCATGCGCATGAACACATGCTGGGTTGCTCTACCGTTTATTGTTCACTCGTGTGGGTCAAACAAACGTTTCAGAAACAAACACGCCAACTCTTCGTGCACCTCTCCTCTGCTCTCCCTGTCTCCTGCTCAATACCTTCCTTGATTACTCTCTCTGAAGCCATACAATACTCCAACCATATGAGGGGTGAAGAGGAATACACAAGTTCCCGAGCACCCCCGGTTTAACACCTAAACACCTACCGAGTATGTAACGTAGACCTCACTTGGAACGTGAAGAAAAATTACACTGTTGTTAACTACTGTGGGGATCTGGAGAGCTCGTGAACTCGATCCAAACAGTACATTATAACTATGACTGACTGTATAAAAAAATCTGCAAAAGAACTAAAATCTACTGTATCAGAAAGACCTGCGTAAAAAGGTGTCCAATGTTTAACAAAAAAGTTTTAAAGACCAAAGCTAAAACGTCGACAAATTTGTTTTTCGTGTATTTCTAATACTAATGCATCTTAAACGCATCATTTTTTACAAAATGACTTCAGATGAAACTGTAAAGAAATACGAATAGACACAAATTCGACACAGTTTTGACTTACAATAATAAAACTAATATTTAACTCAAAAGGAACCGTACATAGTATAATATTACTATACCTCGCAAGTTATTTGAAAGACAATTGATATTTTAGTAGTATCTCACACTATCGATGTTTATGTGACATAACAAGCTTCCTACCATTACTAGGAACCAAAATTGCATAGATGAATGCTTACAAACAGAAACAAACATCTTGGCTTGTCTTTATGTCCATAATTTAAGTACATCTCATTCAGGGAATAGAACACAAGATTAAATTTACTAGAAAAAAGCAGATAAATTATCTTAAAGCTCATTTCTAATAAACAGTATTCTACAATAATGACAAACATTACATTTTCGAAGGTTAATGAAATATAATTTTCATACTTATTCATATCATTTCTACCCCTCAATGTAGTGGGACAAGTGGACAACTGGAATAATGATGTTGTTATGAGATGGGCTAGACACATGATTAATGCTGACATCAATGGAGCAGGAAGCAGGAGGGGCTTTTCAATCTGTCCCAGTAAAATGCACCAAAATCAGGAAAATTACTTTCAAGAAAGGCAGGAAGGAAAATGCATAAAATTTAATCCACAACCCAAGAGCTTTAGGGCATCAAGGCAAACTCTGGACCCTCGCTTAGTTCCGTTAAATAAACCCCCCACTTATAAATTGCCTTCTACACCTGTGGCTGTCATTATGGGATTATTTGGGAATAGAAATATTTTGTTGTTATGGAACAGGTTGAATATAAAATAATGAAGTTTTACTGGAATGATTAGCCACACGAAAAAAATAAAAATGCTGTTTTATGAAAGAATCAGACATATACAGAGTAATTCTAACAAAACAACTGGGTCTGCCATAAATTATCAGTTAGGTGTCATTCCCATCAAAACACTGCAAAAATTCTCAATGAGGTGCTTTACTTAATCATTAACTGGTGTTAAATTTACAAAACATCTATCATTAAAATTCATTATGAGAGTAGTTTAGCATTTTTTGGACATCAATACACATTACAACATTCTTGTAAAATCAATTCAAATTATTTTCCTTGAACGATGATTTTTTTAACTTGATAATTATTTCAGCAAATCATTCTTCCATGTAGTCTTTCAAATATTTTTCCAAATGTGAAAATACACCAATACACTGAGAATACCTTAATAAACAATTATTGACAACTTTTATAATTTTCTGCAAATGGGACTATACTTCTAGTGAGTAAAAATGAGTTCAAAATTGAAATGTATATAAATATAATTTAAGTGCTAACTTGTTTTGGTAACTTCTAGTCCTTTCTCAATGGACATGTATCCAAATAAAACACATCTCTTTGAAGTTATAAGGTTACAACCCTTGTCTTGCTGGTGGGGATGTAAACTAAAATCATTAAGTTTTTCACTATCTACTATATTAGGTTTACAAAGGTCATTATAACATCATTTAATCTGAAATAGTAAAAGGTTGCATCACACATTTGTAATTAATATACAATACCACCATAAATTATCTTACAGATCATAATTATTATCAACTTACACTATTACTATTATTACTGTTTATGGTGGAAAGTATCTTTGTATCATATCTTTGTTGTGAAATCAATGGTAACAAAAATGCAACTATTTTACATACATTAACTGTATATGCACACACACACACACACACATATACATACATACATACGCACAATGTTTAGACAGATCTTTCTGTTCATATAATCCATATAATAAAATTACCAGACATTAAATTATTTTTGTGTGTGACAAGAGAATATAAAACACTGATTAGTAATGTAACAATATTAAGTAGGGTATTGGTTAACAATGAGACAAGGTGCTGAACAACAGGATAGCATTTCGTAAGTACTGACTGTTGTTTAACAATACTGTTTTCATGTAGTACAACGGTTAGCACTACTGCAAAACTATGAAGTTGATGGTATATGTACACTAATTTCTAGGAAGGTAAGGTGTTCATAATTCAAAAAAAGGTTTCCCTGTATCTTATAAGTACTTTTTTTTGGGAGCTACATTTTCTAACTTTCATTCTTCTTTCTCATTAATTTTTTTCTCCATGTTATGTATATTACCTCATTTTTAATGATTGAAACTTTGGATTAGTATCATTCTTACTGCATTTTTGCATAATCTGTAGAAGTTTCTTATCTTTTACATTATACATCTTAATATGTTTACTGATAATGCTGCATTTGCACTTATCGCATATGACAATGAAAGTTACTGAATTCAACCTTTTAATGGCTATACATTTTGTATATGAGAATAATATGCAGAGTACTGGTTACACAGTATTGTGTATGGTACTCGTTAATGAAATAAAAACATCTCGGGATTACTGTCACATACCTATCACTACCATGTGCGAGACAACAGACATTTTCATGCTTTATAAATGGTTAAAATAGCATTACATATACATTCTTTGAAAATAAGTATCTAAACTTTACTTTTCTAAAGCAAATTAAAGCGTATTAAAACCACAAAGCAAAAAAAAAAACACTACACATTCTGCAGGTTTTGATGAGAATTTATATATAATAGATTTCCTGTACCAGGCAGGCAAAACTGATCAAACACTAGATACCATGCAGGGATTTTATGAATTCAGGTGTACATTTTTGTAGCAGGAGGAGATTAAGTAAACATAAAAATATCCATACGATTTTATTAACGAAAACTTAGGGAATAGCTGCACAAATATTTAAGTTTAAAACATTCTGGAAACCTCAAATTCATCATCAGCAAATGGTAACAGTAAACATCTAGGATCTATAATACAAAATATATTCAAATAAATAACAACTACAATAATATAAGAGCCTGTGTATGTGTCAGTCTGTCAGTGCCATAGCTCCAAGAGGAAAGAACCTACAGACCTGAAACTTTGCATGCATACTAAAGAGATTCTGAGGGTGTACACCTGAGTATTATTTTTTACTCAAAAACATATTGGCCAATTTCTTGCCCTATAGCCTGTGAGCCATAAAACGAAGAAGTATATGCTGTCATCTGTCACTTGGTACAGCTAGATGTTAGCTGAATAAGTGTCTTATTATTATTATTATTGTTATCTATTAATTAGATGGAGGTTGAACCTCTTCATGAGGAAGGTCATGAAGGATTTGGGGTGTTTGACTCCCCACATCTAATTTCATAAAAACTACCAAATTAGCACAACATGACACAGTGATACAGGATGACATGAGGGGATTGGACCCCCACCTAATTTGTAAAAACTACCATATCAGTACCAAACTTGACACAGTGATACACGATGACATGAGGGTTTTTTTACCCCCCATCTAATACCAGAAAAACTACCAAGTCAGCACAACTTGACTACAGTGATACAAGATGATATGATGAAGGTCATGAGGTGAGGTGGAATCAATCAGCTCCAAACCTGATACAGTAATACAGGATGACATGAGGGGATTGGACCCCCACCTAATTTGTAAAAACTACCATATCAGTACCAAACTTGACACAGTGATACAGGATGACATGAGGAAGGTCATGGTGGGGCTTGGACCTCCCCCCTCTAATTTCATATCTAATTTTTGGAAAAACTACCAAATCAGCACAACTTGACACAGTGATACAGGATGAAATAAGGAAGGTAATGGGGGGGTCAACCCCCATCTAATTTCATATTCATAGAATGCTTGAAAACAATTTGTCTTTCTTTTCAGTAGTAGTACCTTTATGCATTTGACATTTATTGTTACATGAAAATCAAATTTTGATCCTTTCTGTTTATAAACAACTAAACATTGGCCCTCTATTCAGGTAGTACCAGGCAATTCCAGGTAAGGACGGCTAGTTAGATTAATAATAATGGAAGATAAAAATCACTCAAAAGAAAGAAAGGCACTGAAATTTAATAGTATGTTCCAAGAACTACAGTACAAGCAAAATAAAAAATCATGCAGTTACAATAAATATAACTGAAATTATGTCAGGTGGTTGTTTGCATGTTAGTTCAATAAAATATCTTTCATCAAGAGTTCATAACATGATTATTCTGAAGCTAGAATTTTCAATGATTTATTCTCTTTTACAATTTTAACTCAAGAAAAAACAAACAAATTATCTTACAAGCCCTTCTAAATAGTAGCAACAATATCATTATCTGACCTATAAAAGGCATAAATATTGTTAACTTTATCATATATAATTATATTTCTACAATAATATGAATGTGTTCTGAAAAACTTCTAACTTCAGAATACCAGCTGGCTAAACCTTATAATTCAATGGGATTAAAAACTTTTATGTGCCTGAAAAAATAAAAAATACAGTGTAATCACTAATAATACCTTCAAAAACTCAATCTCTCTGATACCCACCCTTGTCTAAGATCCAACTTGACTAAAGAGATAAAAATATTTTACTTCTAAAATCTATCTTATAGAATTGGTTCCAACAGTTACTAACTTGATAAGAGTTTAGTCCCCAATTTATTTTAATTATTGTCAATATATTTATTTTCTCATGAAATGTTTTAGTTATTGTAATGTGATCACTCAGTGATGGCCAGTTCTGAAAATAAATAAATCAACCTCTCAACAGCTGTGTATAAAATACACATACCAACCTGATGCTAAACAACCTGTCTTGGATTTATAAGTAAGAAATTTACAATACCCATCTTCTGAAATAAATATTTAACTAATCTATACACCCACTTAATAAAATTATACAATGCCCTTTCAAGCATAATTTAATTCATACCTCTTTAACAGAGTTTATAACTTACAATATAACTATTTTTGAAGACTAAAGCACAAAATATTTTGACATATTACTTCAAAATATCCATTAATACTTGTTGTTCATTTCTTAAGATAGTAGATTAATCATTAGTACTAGACTTTATAAAGTATTCTAGACTTGCAAACACAAATTAAACTACCAATCATTTTCACATTACCTTTCACCTTTTCAGAAAAACTCTAGCTTCACAGGATGATGAAACACCATTAAAATACCTATGATTAAATCACATAATATTAGAATTTCCAACAAAAAAAAAGGGGGGATAATAAATGAATTCTAAAAACATCAAATGGCATATCTCAAGAGGCATGCAAAATTCCATTCTTAGTAAGCAAATAACTGAAACTAAAATTTTTAGCATATGAAATATAATAGCTTCATTCACAAAAACATTTTCCTGGTAAAAATTATGGCATTCAAATTCTGCCTAATTTCAATTTTTCATTTCTTCAGAAAAAGTAATTTTACAAGGTGATGTACTACCCTTCAAATTTTTTTAGTTAAACCACTTAAAATCGGTACTTATGATAAAATAAGAGTTAAAGAAATTCTGAGCTTTACAATTCAACTGATTTAGCTCAAATTTGACTCTCAATAATCAATTTAACACAAACTAAGATTTATGTTATTCAAAACATAGTACCTTAGGTAACTAATAAGCACAGATACATATTCATCTTTCATTAAATCTCAGCTTTTATTTCCTCAAAAAATTCAGGACAATGTGCTGCCTTTGAACTGGTTATAGTTTCCAGGCATTGAACAATGTTTCAAACTGAAGGCCTTCTACCTACTCCCCTACATTTACAGTTTATTTACAAGTACACATATGGTGACTAAAAAGCTACCTTCATTGACAAAATGATACACTCATTTAAAATGAACAAGTTTTGGGTAGAATTGGTCATAAATGTTTAGGCCCTTATGCCACTTCTATAGGAACAGGCACAAAATGCAAACACTGATGTTTCCTTAGTGCAAACTTAGATAATAGCCTATCTGCACTTTGTCCATTGCAAGGAATCAGACCCAATTTTAGTGTTGTAAGTCCATAAACTTATTGCTGACCTACTGAACAATATGCAAACACTATATTTTCAACATTGATTAAACATTCTAACCTCCTAATAATAACACAATGAACTCTTGAGATTAGAAATTTTATTGATTTAAAAAGAGTATCAAAATAACAACAACCTGAGTTGTTTTCAACCAACTTCAAGTAAATGCATTTTATTGTCCAATTTTGTTTGGTAAATCTTTGTATAGTTAAATCCCTTTTGTATTTTTTTTTTCCTATAATCAAAATTAAAAACTGTAGTAATTGCTTGTATGTATACACATGTACTTCCTCAATGTATACTGTTACAAGTTGATAATGACATGATTTCTACATTTGAAATGTCTGATGGTGCAATGCATTTGAAACTACTAGTATTCTTATAGGTTTTTACATGTGTGAGAATTCACATGTCATAAGTATTTTCTGTACCTTAGAGGTTATCAGATTTCAGGTATAATAAAATAACCTCTCAAACAGGTTTGTCGAATGGGACCAAAATTACACATCCTTCTTTTTGTGATGACAGTTAAGATGTAACCAATTATCCTCTTTGCCAGATGAATAAATGAATTTATATATATACGTGATATGCACAATGTTTTTTAATGCTGCAAATAATTATTTTATCAAATATACTGGCTTCAGAGTACATTAATTAAACTTTATGAGGTAATTTTATCCCTGCCCAATGTCTTTTCTGACACAAACTACATAATAAGTCTTACAAAAGCCAGGAATATTACAAGACAGAATCAATAACTGGGCTTTTTTTCTTTCATTTTTTTTTTTTTACAAAGGTAGGTATGGTATTGTTTCATCATAGGCTGAGCATTTTCAGCAAAACCTCAAAGCCTACCTCCATACAAATGATGGAACAAGCTGTAGTAGTTATTAAATTTCAAAAAAATAATTTGAATATATTGAAACTATATATTTAAACACAAACAAAGCATGGGATTATATGACAGGAAAAATTATTTTACAGCAAAACAGGTACTATATTAACACATGTAATTAGTTTGTTGTTGTTTTTTTGCATAAAATTATCCAACAAAATATGCTACATTATTTTACTTATTAAATCTAAAGAAAATTTAATCCAATTCAACTACTGAAAAAAAAAAAGTATAAGCTAACAGCTTTCTATATACCTGATGAATTATTAAAGCTATTAAAATGGACGTATAACTGACAACCTTCTTCGCATATACATGTACACACACAAAACTAGTCTTGAATTATGTCTGTTAAGTCATTCAGAAGTTAAAATCAAATATAAATGAACACATTTATTACATCTACACATATTGCTAAACAATAAAGTTGTTCACAAGTAAAATAAATTCATGCTGGAAAGATATTTTATTTCACTAATAGTATAACATCACTTTAAGAAAACATATTACAACATCTTAATGTATTTTTTATGATTCTAGTCTTAGAAGTATAGATATTTTTTTATTTTCTGAATATCAAGCTGATCCAAAGAGAAGATAGTATGAAATTAATTTCTCAAACAACTTTGAAAATTGAGGCACCACATAGTGACATATTTTGTAACTTTAAATGTGATAAATACATTTAAATGTTTACAATATCAAAATTTGAAGGCTACATTAATGATGTCACTATGTTTAAAAGTTTTAAAGTAAATTCTTACCTTGCTGGACAGCTTAGCTCACAACTCAGTACTAAGTAATTTTCTGAAACTACTATCAGTGACAAGATATGTATAATGTGTTTTGACCAAAGAAAAAAGGTATGCTTCAATTATCTTTGTACAATACTAATTACTTCCTTTTGCAAATTCCACTGGCATGCATGCATACCTAAGGTTACATAAATAACCATCAGAACATAGCAAATACATGATGTACATATGATGTAACATTAACAGTTGCTGATATAATTCATGCAATAATGGTCTGCTTGATACTGCAATTTCAGGCAATATAACCACTACAACCCTAGCTACTGCAAGTGGATTATACAGATTATCAAACATTAATACTGTACGAGATTATATTTTAAAATAAAAGTGTAAGACTCACAAGTACACAGTCTTTCAGCCATAGTAAGTAAATCAAACATGTATGTATGTATGTTTAAGTGCACATATACATCTAATGCAGTAACCTCAGATTTTGTTTCAGAAACAGCTGACTCCTCATCCAATATTTGTTCAAATTTCCAACTTGCATGCAGGTGCATTACAAACAAAATACATGTGACTTAAAACATTAAAATTCAGTGTTATTTCACTGTACTGATCCAACCTTTACTTTAGTCAAGGCACATGGGACTTCTATCAAAATGTGTCGTGTTAATGTAAAAATTATAATAATTTTCACATATGTATTTTATTCTATGTAGAGTTTGTTTAACCCTTTCCCTGTTTTACATCATTTACTGGTTTTTATGGATATGCTTATTTCATTACTTACCCAATTACGTAAGAGTGAAGCACATCCTTCTAGTATTATATAAAGAGAACGGAATAGAGAGTCCTAGGTTTACATTTTCTCATGAGCGAAAGTAACTTAACCTATCATTATTTCCTTATTCACATGCACTTTAAGTATCACACATGATACTCGTATGAAGCTCTCTCCTAATCTTATACGTTGGACCAAAATAACTAGTTCTTATTGCACAGGACAGGGAATACTATTTTTAATGCTGGCTTCTGATGGGCAATCACATAATGCAAAATGTCTTTACTTGTGACTAGGTAACCATTTCAGTCAGAAAACCTTCACCAACTATTCTTGAATATATGCTTTTATTTCAACATAAGGCAAAATATCTTAGCTTAATTAGGTTCCCTCTCACTTAGAAACCCAATGATAATCATTTGGACAAAACACTGAAAATTTTTATTCTTATCTTTTCAGAGAATTTGTAATCACTGTAACTTTAATTATGGACACAGGCTACTCTGAGTACTTCTATTTCATTCAGTAATTCCAATTCTTCCTATTCTTAACTTTTAACAAGAACTTTTTGCACTAAACAATTGCCTTTTCACTTCAGTGTCCATCAGTGTTGTCTAGGCATGAGGTGTATTATATAATAACTTCTACAGTAATAACTATTATTAATAATAAATAGACTTTAATTATGAGTAATGGACAAACTAAAAAAATCTTCTATGATCACTTTGACCAAGGTCATCAGTTAGATACCTTCACTGATAGTGATGTTTTTGGCCCTTAACCAAAGAACACCAGGTGAGGTTGGGCCTACTTAGTAAAATTACCAAGTACTGAAGCAGAACCATCACATTTAAAGTTTCATGCACAATGCCTATCACATTTGGCAAATGTAGTTATTACTATTTAAGAAATTTTGTTATATATTAAATCTAGCTAATGTTGGTGCTAAGTTGTGGTATTTTTAGTATTTAAAGTGAACCTTTGAATTAATTAGAAAGCCTTGAAAATTAAAATTCATTCATAGTGATATATATATATATGTCCCTTCAAATACTCATAAAGGTATCAGAAAAAGTACCCAAAACATAAATAAGAAGCATATTACATGAACATTTGTTTTGTAAGATACATTTGTTTTATAAAAATGTATTTTATGTTCACACATGAGGGTGTAAAAAGACCATAGCACCATAGCATACATTATTAAAAAAAGCTTAAAGACTAATTAAATAACCATATGCCTAACACATGAGCATTTTAGTTTCTGATTATCACTACAGATTAATACGTTCTAAATTTAACAATACACACAGAAAGAGAGAAGGATGATTGTGAATCAACTCAGGTTAAAAAAAAAAGTCAAAACCAAAGATGCATGCATTTTTCGAAGAAGAGAGTAGCTCTAAATCAACTCACCATTTATCAAAATAATTTTTCCAAGAGAAAGCAATAAATAATGAGCCTCAACTTCAAACAAACCTACACACATGTCTGGTAAAAAAAAAATAATGGTAACCAGCAATGTAAATACAATGTTTTTTTATGGTGTTCATTTTCTTAGATAAATGGTGATAAAGAACAAACTAAAAAATATCTATATTTAGATATCAAGTGATAGTTCACTTCAATGAAAGAAAGAAAATTTTCTATTCACTATTTGCATTATACATTCTACTGCTATGTGAAATTAGAAATTACCATATATTCCAGTGTATAAGATACTTTTTACTCATAAAAAAAAATGTCTGATTTTACCCCTCATCTTGTACACAGGTTCAAAAATACAGTTCTGGTAAGAATTCTTATGTTAATAGCACATTTAACCAAAACTATGTTGTAACTTTTACTTTTGTTTGCTTTTTTGAGTAAGTGTGTTGACACTGTGCCACCTACTACGTTATAATAACATATTCGTAACTGTATCATTTGTCTTGATTCTTCCTAACTAGAAGTTATTTATCTTGCACGTTAGTTACAATCAATCAGGACATTTTTTATTTGAAATGTATTGATCTCATCTGTCATACTAAAATGTTGCTAATATTAAGTAGTATTTCAATTTTTATCATCCCATGTACACAAGTTTCTTCCTTTCTTTGTAAAGAAACACCCTGATGGAAAAATGACGAAGAGCCAGTTACCTTGTCAAATTTAAACTGAAAGTTATTGCCCATGCTAAAAGCACCACCAACTTTGAAGTGGCCTGCCAACATGGCATTACAGAAAATAAGGTATGATCTTGAGGAAAATCGAAGGAAGAACTCCAAAAAATGCATTAAAACAAATGTGCCAGTTGAGAAAAGAAGCATGCATGCATGCATGGCTGGATCTGGAAGAGCAGTTGTGTATTTGGGTGGAAGATCAAAGAAAATGTGGATATATGTGGTGGTAAGAAACCTTATTCACTTGAATCATTTATGCAAAAAAAGACATAAACAATTGTAGAGGTGGAACGAGTTGGTGCAGAAGATTTACAAACACAAGCAGTCTAAAATTGAAGCAAAAGACTAAGATATCTCAAAAATTACCCAAGGATCTTCAAGGAAAGGTGACAAAATTGATTAAGAAATGAAAACAATATAGCTTTGAACTATGCACAATAGGGAATATGGATGAAACACCTGTTTGGTTTGATATATCATCACCATGAACAGTAAATAAAAATGAGCAAAAACAGTATTTGTCAAGACAATTGGATGCCAGAAATTGAGGTTTACAGTGGTTCTTGCATGTTTGACTGATGGAACTAGACTGAAGCCTATGATTATTTTTAAGAGGAAGACAGTACCTAAAGAAAAATTTCCAAATGGTGGTGTTGTGCATCTGCATCTAAAATGTTGAATGGACGAAAATGGTAAAAGTTGTGGATATGAAGAGTTTGGAACAAGAGGCCTAGTGGTACTTGGCAGAGAAAAAGTCTTCTTGTGTCGGATTCTTTCAGCACACATCTTGCTGATTCTGTTAAATGTTATTTTGCCAATACAAGACAAACCTCAAATAAATACACTTAATTTGCTCAAAACATCTAGGGTCACCTTATACACCAGCAAATACGGTAACTGAAATAATCATACCATTATCTTGTGCTAAATAATATATGTACTATATTAATAATATGTATGTGTATAAGCATTTCTGAGAAATTATTACAATTCTAGAAACTGAATACATGAGATACCAGAACACGCAATTAAATATAAAACAATTAAACTTTTAGCTACTGATAAAACTGATAAGAGAACTAAAAATGATACATACTTGAAATACATCATTATAATAAAAATCTATAAAATCTTGCTTTCTGTAAAGGCTGGAAATAAACAGTATTCAGATCTATGTGTTATCCTGTTAGGCTTGATAAAACACTTTGAATATAAGATACATTATAACAAAATTGTTTAAGTACAACAGAATATAGCTGTCTTACATAATTACAGCATACTTCTGAAGCTTAAATGAAAACACAAAAGTTATCTTAATCTTTCTAAGAAAACAAATTTCGAGTACTCAAACTATTCACACCAGTTTCTATATTTTTACTAGTTTTGCTACATTTGGCTAGAAAAATACATATTTTCATTAATTTATGAAAAGAAACTCAGCTTAACATACCAGAACACTTGTTTGAGTTACTTTAAACTTGATAAGGTGTATTGGTCATTATAAGAGAGGAACTAATTAAATGAAAAAAGCCAGCATATTTCATGTATGTATTGAATATTCACACTTCAGATCAGCTAAAGATGAATAACTTTGTTTTGTACATTCCACCTACAATCATACATTAAATTGCCACAGTTTTTAAATGAACAAATAATCAGAATTTGAAAAACTTTACAGTTACATTTTTACATGGATAAAATCTGACTTCATTTTTCATCTAAAAATTCTCTCCCACAGTTGTCATGAATATTAATAAAAGCCACTACCCACACAAACATTATTTTTCATCTTGAAGTATCACCCCTTTTAGAATGCCTTCGTTTAGACGATGAAGATGAAGTACTTCTACTGTGATGACGAATAATGCTACTTGAAGACCCTGGGTGTTTAGATTCATGGCTTTCTAGCAAAGATTTCTTTTGAGTAATAGGTCTCAGAGTTTGGTGAAAAAATGAATTTGATATCCACACAACAAAAGAAAAGAGCTGTAACGGTCGCTCACTACAAGAAGAACAAAAACTATAATTAGTACAATGTATAAATGAAATTCTAAGTTTCTTTAACTCAAAATTTAATTCTTAGATTGTTTCATTGTATTATAAGATACAAGCTGCATAAACAGGAGTGCAACATTTTATAATAGCCATTTAAAAAACTGTTGTTTAGGTAATACTAAATTAATTTCAAAAATTCAGCATCAAAAAACATATTTCATTAAATGTGCTAATGTACAAATAATTAACAATTTCTTTTATAAATAAATTTCAGTTTCCATGGCATCATCAAAGTGGTTAAGTTAAACCCATTCTTTACCTGAAAAACATATGGGGCCAAAATTTAATTCAGGCTTCCAGCAGCTAAAGCAGATAAGAATATTCACAAAGTTCACCTGGTTAAGATTCCAATCTATTGTACGTTAATCACACTTATTAGCTAGTATTCATGTAAAGCTGAGTAGCCTGAAACAAATTTTGGATAAAGGACACAACAACCAAGCTCAGATGAGCTTCAAACCCACAATTTTTCAATTTACGAGTCCAATGCTTTAACCTCTAGGTCACACAGGTCCTCATTATTGTGTTTGAATTTAAATATAATTCTAGAAAAACAAAAAACTGCAAAATAAATTAAATATTTTTCATTATAATGGGCCTTTTTCTTAAAGCAAGTGCTGAAAATTAATGTGTTATATGGGAGTTCATTAATAAAATATAAAATCAAAAAATGAATAAATACTTTTACTATTTAATGACAAAATTTTCAATAGTTCATGCTCATGTCATATATAAGGATGAGTTTGTAATCTAACAAAGGCTACTTTTGCTGAAGAAATATTGAATTTTATAAGTATTGTCATGAACAAAAATTGAAGATACAGAGTTGATACTTTTGTGATACTTAAAGATTTTTAGTTACAAAATTTACTTACGGAGCTGAGAGTTTATATTTGACACACTGTATCACAGGAAGTTTAGTTCAGACTATATTAATAATTAAACAAGAAACATTGCATGGGTAATTTTGTTGCTTCTAAGATTGCCTACCAGCTTTGGCTGATTTCCACAACACAATAACTTTCCCAGCCTTCCAAACAATAAATAGATGTACGATTCTTAAAGGGCTAGCACTTTTATAGAAACCTTTAAGCAACAAGATTACTGAAACACATGAGGTTTTTAGGTAGTGAACATTGAGAAGTACATGTGGTAGTTCAATAATCTAAATAAATGTATAAAAACAACAAAACAAAAAGCAAATATAAATATTAGTATCCATTATTACAGCCCTAAACATTAAAAGCAGGAGAAATTAAATAAAGTGATACAAAAAATCAGCACAGAGTTTATAAAAACATCATTCCAATACTACTGTTACAAACAAGATAATGTTAAGTTTATACAATACCATACACTGTTTCGGTGCGACTACTTTCCATTACTTTTAATTCAGTCATGTCATCTTGAATATGGGTTTTTCACTAAGTGCTGCTTTATTTAAATCAATTAATATGAAAACTTTGAAAGATGTAGTTATATATATGTGTTTCACATTAATAGTATTTGTGATGTTATTGTAGTTCTTATATAATAATTGACAGAAAAAATAGATTCGTACAAATTAGTTTATGTTAATCTATCAGGACACTGATACTCACTCTCATGTACTATTTTACACATTATTGCTACATAATAGATACTAAAGATGTTGCCTTGTACTAATTACTTTCTTGATCCTTATTTCTTGACAGACTGGAAAAATTATATTACAAGCTTACCTTATTTGTCTTACAGTGACCTGATACACACACCTGGAAATGATACTAGGAAGGTAATGAAGAGCTACATGTTACTTGAAGATGATAAGTTCTTCACTATGGGACATGTTTGGTATGTTATGAATTTTGTGCAAAGCTACACGAGAGCTGTCTGTGCTAGCCATCCCTAATTTAGCAGTGTGAGACTAGAGGGAAGGCAGTTAGTCATCACCACCCACTGCCAATTCTTGGGCTACTCTTTTACCAACAAATAGTGGGATTGACCATCACATTATAATGCCCCTACAGCTGAAAGAGCGAGCATGTTTGGTGTGAAGAAGATTCAAACCCATGACCTGTAGACTTCGAGTCGAGCAGCATAACCATCTGGCCATGCCTGGCCTATGGGACATATGATGACTTGTTTTATACACAGAATTGCTAATGACATCCCTGTGTGAAGGTAAATTACCTAGCCATTTAAATTGCATATATATATTACTTGTTGGTGGGTGAGATATGTTACATAACTGTATATGGCAATAATTTAATATTTCGTGTACTACACCACACCCATTAACATTCTACATCACAAGATTCCAGCTCCTGTGATATAATGACCTAAGCTTCATTTGGGTGACTCATTTATTTTTTAACCATCTTATTTTTGAAATGTTCAACACAAGAATATACACTACAGTGAAAAATAAATAATACAATAAAACTGTTCCCACAAATAGGATTATAGTATGATGGTTCCCATGATATTTCAGTCAAAACTAGTCTGCATTTATCCACAATTTTCTGCAAATATTATCGTTATAAAACCTGTAAAAATCAATGCTAAGGCCTTTCTTAAACCTATTTGTACATGAGAGAGAACAACAGCTGACAGGCATGTTTACAAGAGCCCTCAATTACCCACTGAAACAACAAGGATCATTAAATTTGCCATGTGACTGATGGCATTGCCCTATATGTGTCTATTCAAAATAGAAAATTTGTTGAGTGCCAATGAGTGAAAATTGTGTTAATACATTAGGAATAGTGGAGAAGTAAAGAGTGTTACAACTACTAAACCAAAGTAGGTAGAAGAGGTAATGTATAAAGACCCATTGTTTCTTGCCAATAGCTTGTTCTTTAATTTATAAGTACAATTAAGAATTTTGACAACAATATTGATTTTTGTTTTTCTTTTCTAAAAAGTGTGAATGGTTTAAGTAGTCACTTAAAGAACACAAGTCTTGAACAGTTTCTATCTTTTGATGTAGAATAACCATCTAAGACTAGAAATACACAAAGTTTGTTAAAATATAAACTAACAAAAAGCAACAACAAATTAATCCACTTTTACAAAATAATATTTACTCATACTTTAGTTACACACAGAACAGTTTAGATGGGAAATTAGGATCTTCTTGGATACAAATATGCTTTGTTTGTCACTGTCAAATACACATGTCAAACTAAGTTCAATACAAGTAATGGAGAATTATATACACATAACATTGAAATTAGTGTACAAATCTTACACTGTGTATTATGGAAAGTCTTGTGCATTTTCCTAGAACAAATCTCTCACATATAAATAAGTTTGGTTCTACAATTATAAGTACAGTACTTACCAAGCACCAGTGAGAGGAGTTGCCTCATTACCACTGATTATCAAAAGAGGAAACAATATAGAGAAAACACAGCCACTGAAATAGAAATTCAAATTAATAATTTTGTTTAAAAATGATAGTGCTTATCTGATTATTATCACAGTGATTAATAACAAAATTGTATTCCAGGCAAATAACGTTTGTTACCAAACATCCTACACTTGAAATGGCCATATTACTGAAACTGCATACTTCTAAAACAGAAACATATTTCCTAGTTTTTTTATACTTTATTATATTATAAAAGAAATGTTAGCTTCTCAGTCAAACAACTAGTTTTGATTATTATAATATTTTATATGAACCACAAGCATTTCAAGTAAAAAAACAAAAACATATTTATTATTTGGAGAGGTTTAGAAATATAGTGGTCTGAAATACGCACAAAAAATTTACATTCGTGTAGTTTTAGACAAATATTTTGGGTTTGTTTGCAAACATTTTGACTAAAATTAATTTTTCACTTCAAATATATATAAAGATATCATAAGCTTCTTGAAACATACTGTATAATAAGCTGCAAGACATACATTTATGTGTAAAATCTGCTAGAGATTGTATCTGTATTATGCTATTGGCTATTGGAAGAAACAGTTTCACTTCTCTATTGTTTAGCTACGTATTTAGAAAGAACATGAACTTAAATTATAAATATATATATATACATAACTTATCCAAAAATACAATCTACATGTACCTTTGTTTCTGTCATGAGGATCAGCAACTTAGAAACAATCTATATAATAGTTTTTTAACAAATCAAGAAGGAATTAACTATGAATTTCTTTGAATAATTTTATGATACCCTTATAGAACACATCTTCAACACTTTTCTATAACTTCACAGAAAATAATCACCTAATGTTTAAACATGTAATGTGAAAAAAAGTTATTTGAGGCTATCTATTCTCCTTTAACTTCTCTACTCTGAAATATAAAACTTTTATTCATAATTACAGCATTCATTAAATGTGGACTAAGATCTTGTATGATTCTGTTTAAGTTAAGAATGCATGAATGTAATATCTTGACATCTAAGGTTGCAAAAAAGTCTCCTTACCATCATCTACAGACTCAAAAAACCCAATGATTCATACTTCTACAGTATTATTTCCTCAATGTTGTTCTTTGATGTATTTGTCAAGTAATTTCCAATGCATAATTTCTAGAAATATACTGCATCTTTTGAAAGTTAGTATTTTTAACTGTGAATCATATATTCTTTCTGAAATAGTTCTTTTACCTTGATCTTAATGTTATAAGAAAGTATGTGTTATGGAAACAAAAAAATAAGTTAATAAAGCCCCACTCTTGTGTCATAATTTTTTGCAGTAAAAGCACAAAAAATATCAACTCATGAATTCAATCAAATTTAAATAATTCTTTTCAATGTGCTTATCAGCCTCCATTTCATGGATATAGATCTGTGCGATGTCAAGAATTATTAGTTTGACAATTGTGTTATTGTAACCTTTACAGAAAACTAATACAATTAAACTAACTAAACTAAGGGTTGCAGCATATTTAAAAATCACAATGAGCAGAATCTCTAAAATATTAAGTGAATATTTGCAACAATATGTTATCTCTCAAGTTTAGTCCCATTTTTGATGAAGCAAAATTCTAAACTGTTATATTTTAATACATGTGTAACATGTCTAAGTAATTCTCTCACTATCATAACTATCCCTGCCTATTTATTAACAACAAAAACATATGAAACAAAAACAATTTAATAAGTTAGGGAATGATTTAAGAAAACAGGTTAAAGAAAACCTTAAGCTAATGATAATTAATATTTGAAATTATACTTAAATTAGATATTAATAGTTTTCACAACAATCATTAAGTTGATCAGCACTGTGTTACAGACATATCCGGGACTCAAAATGTAAGCACCATACAAAAAGAAATAGTCAAAATAGTTACTCTTTTTCTCTTACACACTAACAGTTTTGTGCATGACAGAACTACTTTGAGTGTTATACACATTTCAGTGATTAAGAAAGCAAAGTAACCGATAAAGTTCTAGGCTGAGATATATGCTTGTTCTTTATGGTGGCAAAACGTGCTACAGTCTTTACTGCAGTTTTATTATGTGAAGAGAGAATAATCATAATTAAGATCCTCCTTATGATTCAGTTTTGGGTTGACTAAAATGTCTCTTCAGTCCATGAAAGTATTTTTCTAATCTAATCAAAATATATAAATAGATGGCATACATCCCTTGACACCTACTTGAGTTAGCATATAATAAGCAATATGTATAATGGAAATTTACGGTCGTTGGATATACTAGATTGTTCAGTTTAAGAGTTATTAGTTGGTTCATTTATTGATTCAGCATCTAATGATTATTTGGTGTTCATGGCAAGTGTTGAAAGTTAATTATTTTGGAGGCAAGGGTTGTGACAGGTTTCATTGTGTATCTCTGTGCGAGTCATATGTCTTGCATGTAGTTTAACTGTTATACTAGGCTTTTGTAATTCTGTTGACGCCATCCAACTTGAAGTTTATAAGTTTTTCTCATTATGTGTCATATTGTTGTTACCAGAGGGCTAGATATTTCTAGATTTTTCTGTCACATGTTATAAATAGTGCAGATACAGAGTGCAAGTAAAAAATAATTTACTGAAACTAAAAGGGAAGAAAGTGAAGTTAGACTGCTTGCTTGTCAGTTTAACCATAATGAGTGATTTCTAAAGTAAAAGTATCACAGCTTGTCTTGTAACAGCAGAGATATGGGAGAATAATCTGTCTTGTCAATTGGGTTCTAAATTAATTGAACCAGCCTGTGTGGATTTTTGATGAAAAAGAGAAGTATTTAAAGTTCTAGATTTAACTGTAATAACCAATAGTGTAACAATTTTTTTTGTACATATGTTTTGAATATATTACTTTACAACAAGTGGATTGTGTGTTGTCTGTTGTTGAAATTTATTGCCAACAAGTTACAGACACCTACTGCAAAGAATCCAGCCCTATAAAAACCTGAGAACTGTTATTTCCAGCTTCTTCTTGTTTTTTACTGGATCTATTTTATCCAACTTATGTGACACAAGAAAGTGCCAATATGAAGTGATGTTCAGGAAAGTAAATATCCCTTCTGCTGCATTTGTTTTAGTATATTATAAAGCAGCTCAATCTCACTAATATGGTTCCATTAATTGGAATTTAGTAAAGAACACAGCAGATTGCTGTCTAGTAATGGGAATAAGAAACCTAGCTACACCTACAGGATCTTATTTTTGGAATTAATTGATGAACCTTTTATTTTCTTCTTCATCATCCAGAGGATAATGTTTAAACTGATGCATGAGTGATAATATTTATCTATGCTATTTTACACTCCAGGAGGTAGTGCTGGGATACTTTCACTAGTGGAGCATTTTAATTTTCCTGCTTTGTGAACAAAAGAACAGTGCTTACCTATTGCAACATTGTTATTTTCTCACAAGAAAGCAGACTCATGTTTATTCCATGTTTACACTTAATCACAAGTTTTAGATCTAATTTGACCTTCTACTAAAAGTATAATGAGCCAAATTTGACTTGCAGGGTTTTCACATAAACATTAAGCTATTTTCAACTAACATTTCTATAATAATCAGTTATTAAAGTACAATTTTACTGCAAACAAAACTAAGGCATAGCATTCATTCACATGACAGTAAGTAAATATGTCAGTCAGACTTCAAAAGATGGTTGTGAGATTGCTCCAGGGACAAGACAGGCAGAGAAGAAAATACAAAATGTTTGTTCAATCCAGTCCGACATAAAGTTGATAGGGCCAAAAATAGGGGGGTCTGCAAGTTGATACTGTTGTGTCATCGAGGTCACGTGACTGGTGTGGCACCCTCTAGTTTCTAGAACTATCTTGTTCCTTCAGGAATGCTCTAGTATTTACTAGATAGGGTAGGCTGGTATATATAAGAGGGGGACAATGTGACGCGGTAATGTGTGTATAGACAGTGAGTAATTGAACTGCAGTCAGAAGTATTATTGACGTTCGTTGATATAGCGTTTGTTTTAGCACGATTGTTGAAAATAAGTGTATCGTAAAGTTGTATTCGGAAAGAATAAACCAGTTTTTATTAAGTAAAGAACTTGTGTCGCTAAAGTTTCGTCGGAACAAAGTTACGGAAAGTTAATTAACAAACAGAGACGTAACAATACAATGAAATGAAACCACTGTAAAGATACAATTTATTTCTATTTAAATGTTGTGTGGATTTCAATTCTTTTTGAATAAAGTTGAACCAAAATAAGTTTTTTTTAATGGTATCAAATCATTTTTAATGTGGTGCTTTCTTAAGCATGCCACCTCACAAGTTTATAAAAACAGTATTTCAACAGTCCATCACAAACATACTGTGCATGTGTTCTTCCAATGAACACTACTTTATGTTAAAGTCTTTAGCACACAAAATAAAATAAAGCAGAGCCAAAGAAATTCTCTCAAGGAGCAAAACCTTTCAAATTAAATGAGGTTAAGCACGAATAACATCACTAATTTTGCAGTTTAATTACATTGAAGCAATTATAATTTGAAGCTATAAAGGAACAAATGAAATTAAGAAAGCTTTAAATATTATGTTATTTGATTTTTGTTTTTGACTTTATTTAGTTAAGATGAGAGTTGAATTTAATTCTCATATTTTCCTCCCTAACGTAGGCCCTTAAAGAGTAATTGTAATTGCTTTAATAAAAAAAGTGTTAATTTATTATTAAGCTGTTTGACCTATAACATCACTTATAAGTGAGAACTTGACACAAACATACCACTAATTTGTACAGCAAAAAACACACAATTACCTTCACTACAGTTGATTAAGACAAAATCTCTATCATTTTAAAAGACATTAACTTGCCTATATATTGAAATGTAATTCAATTATATTCATCACAATTATTCAGAAAATTATTAATATTTTCTCAAAACCATTAACTTGCCTGTTATAGCACTTCAACCTGTATTTCATAACAATGATATTATTATTATTGTTATTATAAGACTGTGAACTTGTCCAAGTTCAGTACTGTCATCTTATTTGTTTCACCAAATTAGTTCAAAACATAGGAGTACTAAAACAATACCAAGTGGTGTAAGTAGACTGAAAACCTAGATAGTATTGTCAAAAACAACAAAATATGAAACTAACCAAAAAAAGTAATACATTAATCAAACTCCACAGTAAACATAAGAAATAGTAAAATATGAAGTAGATATAAACTTCTTAGACTTTTTTTCCATTCAAGTTTTCGTCTGAGGAAAATGTTGCATGAGAGATAGGGAACTGTTAATTACTATAAAAGTTAGTATGTCAATCAGTCACGAGATTAGTGCGGGATGCATAGCAATGAATTGTACATAGAAAATGAGGAAACAGAACACAAGTTTTAGTAAATAAAACTCAACAAAATGCTGTAGTTATAAAGACCTGTTTCTGGGAACTGTGCTAATAAATGTGGTCCATAAAAACAGAGGCAAAATATTTATAGGTTACAAAAATCACTTAAACTTCACACTAAAAGGTTTGTCTTTAATTACTTAATTTCACCCAATATTTTTAACTTCTGGGAAATCCATCACTTCAACCTGTGTAAAATCTTCTGCAATACGAGGAAGTATTGTGAATCAAACAAATGCTACTGAATCATGCCATTTCATCTGTGTCAATGTTCAGTCCCAAACCACATTTATTTGACATTTCATACTGTTATTCAATTACTGAACAAACTGATACCAATGTATTTTACATAAATAAATATATTCAGTAGCAGAATGTTTAAACAAAAGCTATCTAAAAAATTCAATACTAAATATCAATATAATTTACTTTTTTTCAACAACAAAAGAAATATATCATTAAACTTCCTTTTTATATCAAAATATAATATTTTTGTATTTCCTTTTCTTTGTTATATTGCATATACAGATTCTTTACCATTATCACTTGTCTTTGACATATTAGATGTATATTCTTTAATATTAACAAATAATTCTTTGTGTGCCACTTTTATGCAATAATTTATTTTATTTCTGTTGGTCAATGTGATGATGCAACAAAAGTGATATTTGGTTTGGTGTTTACTTTGGAAGAAGTTAAAATCTATGCAAGATTCTTCAGAAAATATTAATGTTTTTGCAAAATAGTAATTTTGATGTTCACTCTATTATATGATAGGGGTGGGATGAGGAATCACACGAGTTAGGTAAAGCATTCCAGAAGTCATGGGTTGAATAAAAATAACTGATGTGGTTACTGTAACCGTGGCCTGCACAAGAACATTGTCATTGGAATGTTTAACACAACTTTATTTTCAATCTTCGAGAAATTTGAGTTATCATACAAAGAAACATAATAACATACACAAATATGAAACACAGTGCAAGAACTTTGTGAGGTGTAAAACTTTGATGTATTAAACATACAAAAACATTGGCTTTCTTTTTTTTTATGTGAAATATATGCACAGTACTCATCTCCACCCACTCCCCCAACATTTCAGATTACCTCAAAATACCTTATTTCTTGCATCATTTTGTATTTGTATTTGATAGATCTTGCTAACCTGTCTTTACTTTCACTTTTATCTGCTCTTTCTGTTTACCCAGTGTCTTTTTCCTCTTCCTTCCTATTCAGTTTGCTTACAGCAAGGAGCAGTCAAAATCATCAATTACAGTTTAACAGGTTTTAACTCTCATTTCTTTGTGGTTAAGCTGGAGATTGAAGAACTATTATAGACCTGTTTCAAGTCAATACTTACCTGGACACATCTCATTTTAAAATGGAAAACATGAGGTTGCAAAAAAAGTTTCTCCATGGCAACCATTGGATAACAAAGGTGGATATCATGGAAACTTATCTTCCTCCCATCATTTTTCTTTTCTTTTTTTTGTCATCAGGGAACAGTTTAATGCCTCTTCCATTTTGCTTGGCTTTGACTCCATACATTTTCTGTTGAGTAGTCGAAGTGTTTACTGGTCTTCTCCATTCACTCGACATCAATTTTCATTTTTTTATTTTAATCCTTTCCTCTATTCAGTTTCTTTTCTACACACTTAGCTGACTACCTAGCTAGCTGCATCTTTTGGGTGGATCATTCAAAGTTCAAGGGAAGTTACAGCCATCTCCTTATACTATTAAATGCCTTTCAGTTTCATGTTCATAAGATTTCCACAATTACCTCCAAAGAACTTTTTTTATTTTAGGGGTAATGGCTTTGCTTTGCTCATATGCAACACCATCAATGAGATCTTGCTTCTCAGTGGAATCAAATTTCAGACCAGTTGTCATACACCATTACTATTTCTCTCATCACTCTCAAGTTTCTCCAGGTTTGGTTGGATCAGGAGTTACCACAGCATTATCTACCTTTTTCGTTATCCTATAGACTTTATCTTTTCACAGATGCTTCACTCCTGGGTTGATGCTGTTTGGGGAATCAGTGTCATTCTGGTGCTTGAGCCTCTCAGGAAGCAACAGCTGACATCAACATGCATGTTTGTCACAAGTTTCTGCCCTTTCTTCACCATCATTCTATGTTTGTTCATACAGACAATTCTACAATTGTAGCTTAGATAACAACTGGGACATTACTTGTTCTCAGTCTGTTTTGCTGCAGTTTCTCTGCTTCTTTGGCTTCATTCTTGATACATTGGCTTTCAAGCCTATCATGTTATCAGTGTACACCCTCAGCCAATCTTGTGAGAAAATCTTTCTTTATGCCTATCCTCCTCCATGCCTTTTCTCATGGGTATCTCCTGAGAATAGTTAGTTGAATTGCAAGGTTTTCCTTGTTACTCCACTTTGGCCAGTCCAATCACCACCATAAGATCTTCTTTGGCAACATCTAAAAATGCATTTTGGGTAATATTGTGCCAAATTTGCCATTTGGTGATGTCTTTGACAGCCTAGTCACAGTAACCTTTAAAGGATGTCCTGCAAGCTGGCATATGGATGAATCCAAACACTTTCTTAAAATGTTATTTACATCACATTGCTGTCTCTATTGAACTTTGGTTGTGATTCTTCTAACCAGATGGAATTTCTAGCAGGTAAGTTCTTCTCTGTTACCTGCTTGGTTACCACTTGGATCCATACCTATGTTGTTCCTGGTAATTTAGGTAAGATTATTTCGCCCAAAACATTTGGTAAGAATTCCAGTAGTGTCTGGAATCAAAAAGTCATCTTATTATAAGAAATAAAAAAATAACTCACAATCTCTTTTTACAATATGATATCCCCAATGCGAATACATTCATTCAGCTGTGACTCTTACATGTTACACAATTGTCCTAAACAAAACTCCACCCACTACACTGATGCTCCATGAAAGGGTGATGCCATCTGGAAATAGGCAGCAAATGCCATTTGTTGTCTGATGATACCTTGATGGGTATGTGTCTCACTTCACATGTTCATACTTCCATAAATTTAATTTTTTAAATTTTTTAACCTTAATTTGTATTCTCATTTGGTGTTTGATTCTAAGATTATCTATTGACTTGGCTGGACATTTAGATGAAGATGTATGGGGTCTTAGCACCAGGAGTGTGCCCAGTCATTAGTCATTACTGTTTTCCTCTGAAAATCTTTCTGTTATGTCACCTCGTGTGACCACATCTAAGAATATACATGGCTCCATAGGCACTTACATTCTGCCAAACCTTTCTTTATTTATAACTGAAAGTGAGTCTAGGGTGTTGAGGTATTCTGTTGAGAAGAATACCTTACCTTCTATTCTAAGTGTCTTTATTTTGCTCTAATCTCTTATGAGGCTTTTCTGTTCCACTAAGTTCTTCCATGAATCCAGTCCACTGACTTTTACTATAAATATGGATTCTACTTAAACTCTGGTTGATTATTTCTTTCCTTTGTCATGGTATTGATTGTATCATTCTGGCCTAGAAGCCAATTTTAGGTGAACACGTTACACTTATAATTAAAACATACTTTCTGGTTAACCCTGTAGACCACAAGTTTTAATGCTCTACATAGTGTTTAGTATTTTTACCACTTGTGTTTAAATGAAAGCCTCTAAAAATATTTCATATTAAAAAAACTATTTTGGGAAATATGAGGTATTGTTTTGAAACTGCAAGCATCATTAAACATGATTTCTTAATGCAATATATAAATATACTGTGTGTTTATACCATCTTCTAATAATATAATATTCATTCTGAATTTCGGTTATTTCTGAGTATGTGCAGTTTTCACATAAAAAGTGGTAAAGAAAGTTAAGTTGATGTTGATCTAGCTGTCTATATTCCTTTGTTATTCTCTGGAAATGTTACCTGTTCTGCCCATAATTAGTATGGCATAATGCTTCAAGCTGTGTTATTAGGAAGACAGCTGTGCACTCCAATGGCAGGTCAGGTGAACAAGGTGATGTCTCAAGGCTAGAGGCCCCTTATGTTTCAATTGGATTGACATATGTGAGGTACACTTCTGATAATACAGTATTATAGAGTATTATATCTTACTTCACCCTTTCTCTCAAGCTCAAGCCCTCAGTTTGGTAAGCGGCTTCATGTTTAAAAAAATGGAATATTCTGCAACTCTAAGGATTTATTGCCAAATGGGAAAGTTGGTCACTGAAAGGAAACAGTTGTAGAAGAGAAAGCTGTCAGGTCTAGAAGAAGTCCTCTTCTGGGAGTCAGACTTTTGCTGATGCTATGAAGATCAATGACTTCTTTCTCATTGCTGCTGAAAGGTGTACTGCCAAAACAACCATGTCTCACAGAACTAATGGATGAGCTGATGAGTGTACCTCATCATTCTGCCACCTTGTCAGTGTGTTGGAGTTCCTGAGTATCCCCACCACACTGTATCTCCATCACTAATAATGACTAAGTATAGTGTTGGCCAAGAGTCTGCAGGAGAAATGATTATGATTCCCTCACAAGTTCCTGTAAGTAAATCTAAGCTGATTTCTTCCCCCAACATTTTAGGGTACACCCTAGAAAAATATGAACCCCTTTCTTAACCATTATAAATATGTCACCATCTGGAATGAACAGATTCGGGGGCAAGCAGTGCAATGTATGATTCAGTACTTGACTCAATCAAGCATATACATAATAAGGAAAAAGCTGAGTGTACTTGTCTTGTTGTTCATGATAATCCAGATGAGGAAGCACCAGAGTTGAGAGACACCTCCAACAGTTGGTAGAGCCAATGCTGACAGCCCTCAGTCAACATGACTCAAATTATATCTGATCATACTGCAGCCACAAAAGTCATGTTGTTGAAGGATCAATGAATGAAAGGAAGTGACATTCCTTCATAACCTACTTTTTCCTCAATATGGTGGATGTCCAAAACATAAGTCATATAGCTTTCATACAAGCATTTTAGTACACCAAAAACATATCAGGCACTATCATATGTCCCAAAACTACTATAATTTATCTGGCTTTCTAACTAAGCTATAAATATGTTAAAAATAATCCATTAATGCTCATAGCAACAACTTTACTCAACAGACATTAATTTCTTCTCGCGATCTACTGTCTTTGAACATTAAAAATTAAAAAAAGGAACTTTAGATTCATTTACACTACAATATGCTCTTTATATTAGCTATAAATATGTCCATCAGACATGTAGATTTAGCTTTAAATGCAAAAAAGAGATAGGAGAGGCTTCTCTGGTAGGTTTGACAAATTTATTGTTATCTCAACAAATCAACAAGGTAGGAGGTTAAAATTTTTTTTCTTCCTTAAAAGTATGTGTAGTTTGTTTCTAATTGATATTAAGCCTTAGCAGGCTATTTGTGACGTTAGAAAATTCTGAAAGGGAAAAATTAAAGCATCCACACAATGATTGAGGATATTTTTTTAATATTTCCTTTTGAAATTAAAAATTAGATAATATAAAAAGTTGAATTATAAACTACATCTTCATGTCAAGTTTATTGTCATAAATTCATAATAAATATTTTAAACTAAATTTTTTAATATATTGACATAGCTGTGCACAAAGGGTTAACAGGTTTGCATTTTAATGTGATTTTGTATTTTTAACTGTGTTAAATTTTGGTTGGATTGTACATTATTGTTGAAGGATTTTCATTTACTGAGGTTCTCATCCTTAAAGTTTCTATTTTGTGAGTGTGTGCTAGCATCTGTTTTAATGAGTATTCCATTGTAAAGAGTTATTATATTGAGGTATGTGAAACTTTTCATAGTTAAAGGTTTTTTTATTAATTTTTTACTATGTATGGTATATCATGGTTAAAGGAAAACAGTATGATATATAAAAATGATTGAATTGTACTCATATATATAAAAGTATTTTCATACAAAACAGTATTTGTTGAAAGGTATCTGATGTAACATTTTCATCATGTTCTTGGCTTAAAGGTTCTTTTATCGATGTTATGTGGAAATTTTTACATGCCAAGAGAAAGTTAACACATTCCTTGACCAGAGTTGAAGTTTACATTTTATTGGTTAAAATTAAAATTAAATGTTGGCTTGAGAACAAGTCTAAAGTGAAACAAGAAAGTGTAGAATATATATATATATATATACCACACATTTCTACCTTCTTTTATTAACTCTATCACCCCAGGTACCCTTTAATGCACATGACACAAGGTTTTAGTGTCTTTCATTCAAAATTTTATTAAACTACTTTTTGTTTATGTTATACCAATTAGAATAGTATAAAATCTTAGCTAATAATCCATATTTTAATAATATACAAGTTTTAAGTTCTTAATTTTACAAGGCAATATTAGTAAAAAATCCTGAATTTCCCCTAGTATGACCCATGACATTTTTACTTAGCATGTCATCATTCCTATTTTATCCACCACCCGCTCACAAAAGTACGAAATTAAACGTAAATTACGGTCTATCAAATCATTATTGCTCAGACAAAACATAATTTTTATAGTCTTCAGTTTTGTTTGGTTACAGAGCTATTGATTAGAAAATCAGTCCCTTCCTACCACACCCTCTCTTTCACAATTCATTGATAATTCTATCTCATGTTTAATTATATATTACCTATAACCAATAGAAAGTCAAGGTTTTCATCTATCAAATGACGTATTGTATAATGTTGTGTTCAGCATAGAATATCGTCAGTTTCACACGCAGTACAAGATTCGCTTCCGTGGGAAAGTTAACGACTAGCTTGGATGAATTTGTAACGGCACTTATGGCATAGTTAGAAAGCCAGGAAAATTTTGAGAGCTAAGTGAAT
>NW_013665792.1:61665-71134 GCF_000517525.1 Limulus polyphemus | reverse complement strand
AAGAAAAAAAGTTAATTTAGGTTTATTTAGATTTTTTTTGGTGATTACGAGGTCGGTCGAATTGACAGATCCCATTTTGAGATGGGGAAGTGAAAATAACAGATAAACTTTAAAGTTTTACTGAAAAAAACGTATGAAATGCATTTAGTAGGTTTTAGGGATTACACAAAGGAAATTTGAGATTTTTGATATGATGAAAATATTTTTAATTTTAATATGAAAATTACTTTGCACAGGGACTATTCAAAACAAATACTCAATATATTCATGGACAAATCTTTATTTTATTTTATTAAAAATACTTCACTAAGAAATATGACTTTTTGTATGTGAGAGACTGCAAAATTTCATGAAGATATGCCCAATACATTGAGAATTATAAGTATTAAATTTATAAAAACATTAAACGAGTACAAAAGGTCAAGTGACTTGGTCAAATTGACCGACCCCGTATTAAGAGGGTTAATATGACATTTGTTCTGAATTAATCAGTTATTTCTGAGTATATGCAGTTTTCATATAACATGTGGTCAAGAAAGTTGTTAAGTTGATGTCATTCTAGCTTCCTTTGTTCCTGTTAAACCCACAATATTTCTGCCCATGAGGAAAGCATGGCTGTAACACTGCATGTTGTGCATAAATGTAAACAGAAGTGTCCTTCAGTGGTAGTTCAGGTGGTATCCTGAGGTTATGGCCTCCCCTATACTTGAATGAGAATGACAAGGCACATAGGTAGTGCTAGTTGCTCTGAGAAAATCTAATGCTACATACAAAGTAAAGAATGTTGAGCTTAAACAGTTAGGTAGATGCTTTTAATCTGATCACTTGAAGATAACCAATCAAGATAAAGTGACCAACTTGTGTCCATAAAAGCAAGTATATACATGGTGTGGTGTTTTTTTTTTTGTTACATATTGTGCAAAGCTACTTAGGAGCAACTATCTGCACTGGCCATCCCTAATTTATAAGTAAACAACAAATTTCAAAAAAGGAACTAAATGTACAGATGGCTAATATCAATCCTTCCAAAACAGTGCAAATGCCATCCCTACAATTTTGTTTGCATTTTTTTTTTTAAAGGATTGATATGAGCCATCCCTACTTATATTTCCTATTTTGAAATTTTTTCTTTACTTGTTTGCTTGTTTTTTTTATGCAGTGTTTCAATAGATATAGAAAGGTTGTATTTATAACCAAATTCTAAATACAATGAGGTTCCAACTGTAATATTTGTTGTTTATCTATTATTGGTTGGTAATTTCTGTTTCAACCTGTACTTAAGCTTTTTAAGGAACACTAAATTTCTGTAACAAAGCTAACTTCAAGGGGTAAAGATAACATTATTCACACTAGAATTACAATTTTTTTTTATTACTAATTATTAATAATACTTATAAAAGCAGATATTCCATTTGAAACTATGTCACCTCAGAGAAATTAGCTGACACCATTGTTTTGATTTTTGAGTTATCGTGTAATAAGAAAGCAGAAGAAAGAAGAACAAGAAATTCAAACTTTTTGGTATGATATTTACAGACATTCCCAGAACTTGTAACTCAGTCATTACGTAGATATTTTTATAAAACAAAACACTGTATGGTAAAGTTCTGATAACCTATTGAGGATATATTTAAAATACCATTTCGATGAACAATCCGAGCTATAGGCAGTGCTACCACCAAGCCTGATAGACTAGTCACCACCAACACCTAGGTGACACAAAGTGCATTGTGGGATAAACTGTAACATTATAATGCTCCCAGAGCTGAAGGGTCAAGCATATTTGATGATGAGGTTCAAACCTGTGACTTACAGATTGCAAGTTGAGCACACCAACTACCAGTCAATGCCAGGCTCATCCTTGTGAATAAATAAAGACTATCTACCTGTATTCTACAGTGTGTACAGTCTCATCATTCACGAACTCAGTTACTCAAATATTAAATACTACTTCATCATAAGTACTGCAGTACTTATTGTAGGAATGGGACAGATACACGATACATGCAATACAAACTATTTACTCGTATACACCTTTAACAACCAAATAATAAATCTTCAAAAGTATTTGTAAACCCTTAGGTCGTAAACAAACCACATACAGAATTATAAGTCATAGAACCACTTGAGAAAGGCAGCAGAAGAGATACAAAAAATTCACAAAACCACAAATTTCTCAATCTCACTGCATGACTGACTGACACTGTTGAATACTTCTAGCTGTGTAACAAACAGACTTAACATAGTTATAAATTTACCAAATAGTACAATAGCACAGGGACCATGTACTCGTGCTAGCATTTTTCTATACTAAACATCACCAAAAAGAAGAGCTATTTGACATACATCACGTAATACTTTGAACAGGGACTCCATTTTAAAACACATACATCCACTCGTTCACTCCATATACTAAGTAGGTGTGCTCAAATAAAACAGTAAAGGGGATGTGGTCTCCTCAATCTACAGTACTGTGTGAAGAGATCTGGAAACTGTGAGTAGTATGGGGTATGCCAACATAGGGTGAGCCTTAAGAGAAGCTTCACTATCTATGCTAGAAGACAAGCTATGCTCTTTTGCAAGGAATTTATAATACAAATTGTAAAATAAATCAAGTTTGCATTCATGAAGCATTTAACACATAGCATGGGAGTTTACAACTAGCTCAAACTGCCAAAACCAGTTTTTGCTGCATATAAACCTTGGTTGAAGAATATTGTTTCCAATTTTTCGTGATGAAAAATTGTTCAAGTTGAAAGTGTTACAAGCATTTATAAGGTGAACTCTCACTAAGGTTGAATCTGTCAGCTTTTGTGGATGGGCAATCATATACTACAGGTGAACTATTTAATATATCAATTATTTTGTTCAGCTTGAGGGGTTCACTGAATTTTTTTTTTTGGTTCAACTGAAATTGCATACATTTCTTCTGGGTTTCTTCCCTTTGTGCTCAAGTGAGACTGCAATTACAAGTTTTACCTACATGAAATTCTAGTTAATGTCTGAACTAGATGAAGTAGTTAATTAAATTAACTAATTTATCAACCCTTAGTATATGCACATAACCAAAACTCATGCTACCATATTAAATGACATAATGCATAAGCATAACTCATGAAGAATTTTATTATTATATTTTATTCATTATTTTACCTAATTTAACCTTATCTAACCTAATCAGTTTATAATTTTTAGTTACTTTTATAACCAGAAATAAAAAATATACATAAAAAATAAGAACTACGGTACTTATATTTGACCTCTTGTTTTTTCCTATTGGTTGCCAGTGAAATTTAAGCCTACTTTTTATAAAGATGGTACTGGTAAACTATGTAATTTTTATTTACTTATATATAATGCACCTAAAAACACAAAATAATAATACACACAAAGCAAACAATGTCCTATTACTATTACCATTTAACTGGCTACTAGGACAAGATGGGCATAAATTAAGTCCTTTTGCTGTTCAATCTGAACAACACGAGAGAAATTTTCAAACTGAAAATTAAAATACTCCGTACTGAAAACAACATAGTACTATACGTCATTTGAGAGAATAAAACTTTGTCTTTCTATTAGTTATAAACGATGTAGTATAAAACATCAGAATGAATTATTGGCAATTTGTGAAAGAGAGGATTTGACAGGGAGTATGGAAAGTGGGTCTGATTTTGATTTTCTAGGTTATGAATCTATAAACAAATAAGATTGAAGATTACAAAAATTTGACTTTGCCTGAGTAATATATACTTCAAGAAGGGGTGGTAAATAAAATAAAGAAGGGAGAAGACCTAGAGAACAAATGTCACAATTCTCGTAACAGGGGAGATTAAAGATTTTTTAAAAATATTTTATCACAAAATTAAGAACTTAAAACTTGTATAATATTAAAACTTCGTTTATTAACCATGTTTTGATATCAAGTTTATTCATATACACTGAATATTACTCTGTAAAAAGTCAGAGCATACAATAGGGTTAAAGTGTCACAGTTCTGTTGATTTTCAAGAGCTTTCAAGAACTAAGTGCTATTTTGATAAAATTCAGGGGTTTTGAAGGCCTTGAAACAAGTCTTTAAAAATTCAAGGGTATTTTTGGGTGCATAAGGAGTATTAACATTACTTGTTTTTCCAAAGTAATGAGGAAATCAAAAAATAATAGACAACTGAGCAACTTCACAGCACACTTGTATTACAAAAAAATCAAACTATATAATGAGATGACCACAATAATATAGCTTCTTTAAATATATATAAATATAGAAAATGTGGTTTAAAAGTTGAAAGATTGAGAATTTTTCATTCTTAGAGCAATTTGCAATAAAGACACGCAAAATAAAAACAGGTGTTTTTATTGACTGAATCAGTGTGGCAGTAAACTGAAAGGTCATACCTGACAATGTATGATGACGGCCAAGACGTCAGTAGGGCTAGAGGAAGTCCAAAACCTACAAAATACGGCCAGTTGTTTTCTATGAAGGATAAACGCTTGTGAAGTTCCCAACCTAGTGAAGAAATTAAAATTAATAAACAAATTTAAAATAAAATATCTAGATTTAAGTTTCATAGTGACATTACATCCTGATATGACAACATAAGGAAAGTAAATAAATACATACTTACCATATATACTTCATAAAAACATTTAAGATATATATTTATAACAACATTATATAATTAAGCTTATGAGATTTAAAACTATTATTTTTTTTTTTATAAGTAGCTGTTTGGTGAATAATTATCAAGCCTCCAAGATGTCTGTTTCTGGCTGCTAACCATTAAAATAACAATTAAATTTGACAAATTACATGCTATTTTTAGCAAAATCTCTGTTGCAGGAATGCTATATTACATTTTATTAAGCCCTATAAAACCAAATATGAGTGTCAATATTTCAAAAATAATTATTTCCTACCTTGTACCTAACAACTGAGGATAATATTTACTTTGTAACAAAAAATTTTCAGGTGTAACTGGCCACAATAAGTGTATGCTTCAAGCCACATGTACAACAGCTACAGCTAAAACCTGAATCTTATATTTTAATGAAGAACAAATATTCTGTTTCTGCAAATATATTTTTTTACAGGCTGAAGCATTAATATACAGGCTATTATGAGCTATTACAGGATTTTTAAGGAATTATAAAGATTTTAAAGGTTACGCTAGTGAAAAACATGTTTCATAAGTTCACCAGGAAGCCTGAACCATATAATTTTTTCTAAATCATGAAGTAAATTATCCCTAATACATAGCCAATTCTAAAACATTCAAATTATTCTGATGAACAATTTTCTTACACATACAGTAATGGGAATTACAACAATGTACAAGTGACACACATACAGAAGTTATAAATAAGTAATGGCAACTAGATGATGAATTTATTAATTCTAAATTAATTATCAGTGACAATACAAGAGAAAAGCAAAAGTTGCATAATGTGCTAGTATTTTGTCAGAGAGGCCTTTGTTTTACATGTTCTTTTCAAGTTGCCATTCAATTTATCACTGAAATTGTGAAATACTTTTCCAAATGTACTGTGTTATGCTTCACAATTCAGAGATAATGTCTGCTTGCCTTTTGACTTTAATTTTTACAGCAGCCTATATTCCTTCAATAATATTCATGACAGGACTTTGTGCATTGACTTCTTAACAAAATACAAAATATTCATGAATCCAATAAATTTACAGCTGAATACTTTAAGATTTATTTGCACAGTCAGATTGTTATTGGAGGATCCCAAAAGGAAGAGAGTTAGCTCTTGCATAGCAGGAAGCACCAATCTTAGGATTATTAGAAACTGGCATCTTTTTACACTACTGGATGTGGCATGTAAAATAGTAATAATATCTACTTGTATGACTGAAATCTATTTCATTATTTCTAATATATTAAAAACAAAGGCTTTGCTGAATGCAAGTATATCTGCAAAAATAGACATACTTTGCATGATTTATTTAGTTATTTCACAATTACAGACTCTTCTGGCCTAATTTCTGTGGTTAATTTTCATTAGAACTTTAAACATTTAAATATCTATAATTTTAGGATAAGGAAAATTTTATTTGGATTACACATGATAATAAGAATGTTTTAAAGTTACTAATTAGTCCTATTAAGAATAAAGATGATCACTTTGACCAACCTTGGAATGATGAAACTACACACGCTTTAACTCTGTATTTACCACTCATGTCTTCACAAAATCTGACAAGCTTTTAGTAAACATTTAAAGTCTGTTAAACATACAAAATTTTTAATAGCATTTCTGCTAAAGATTTGTCTGTAAATTCTCAAAGCCTTTACCGAGTAAGTCTGAGTAAAAGGAGATTTTCAAGCTAAGAATAAAAATACTTCTTTCCATCATTCAGTTTCATATTTCATATGCATTACTTCTAAAATCTCATAAAGGAATATCAAAGTGCTTATCAGGTAAAGCTATATTTCATCTCTTATTTTCTCTACCCTAGCACTAACTGCACAGAAATCAACGTACAGTGAAATGAAAATTTGAAAAATATGAAATAAAATGAATAATACCTCTTTTTTTTCTCTTCACTGACTGCATTTTTGGTCAGAAATTGCAAAATTACTTATCTTTACAGTTTCAACTGTTAACCATTTCACACGTTTTTATTTTATAGTTTTATTGTTGTACTCTGTACCTACAAATGCAGTACTTTTAATGCAAAAAATATATAAATCACAGTTGGAACCATAAACAGCACATGATTTGAGTGTCATATTTATTTCACACCATGCTCAAGCTAGTGAAATTTTAGTGTTTTTTTTACTGACATTTGTTAGGCAAGTTGAGAAATGTATAATTTTTATATTTTAGTTACTTTTGTTAAAAAACATATAGGAATAAATAAAAAAACATACATAAAAACAAGGATTTGTACTACCCCCCACTGCATACTTGAGCAGCTTACATTCGAGTAAAAATCTTAGATGTGCTTCGCTAAGCCTCATTCAGCTTCACATATTTGGGTGTCATGAATAAAATTAATGTCGCTTTTAAATGTGTATTTTCAAACAAGACAAGATGGATGAACTGTTTAACTCATCTGGTCAATGTAGAAGAAGATATATCTAAAGAGGAAGAGGGATCCCACAGCAAGAGGAAAAGTTTCCCATTGCCTCAAAAGGGAGTTGTGTGAGAAAGGTAACATCATACTGCTTGCATAGAGCAATGGAGATAATCAGGATCTGAACAATCAAGAAGAGATGGTAGAGATAATGATTACAAAAAACATCTGACATTTTTTAAAGGCAACCCAAATCTTGGGAAGGAAGGAACAGTTTAGTAACAAAATCAACCTGTTCCAGTGAAAAATTGTGAAGGTTGCATCTAAGACAAAAATAGCCAAGCAATGCCTCCAGCAAGCTATAAAAAGGAGAAAATTTGTCTAAAGAGAGAGATGGTACAAGGAAAAGGTGGCCAGAGGTTCAAATGGATAAGGAGCAAACATGCCTTGAAGAGGTTCCAAAGAACCTGAGAAAGAAAATGAGAATAGTTATAGAAAAGATGGAAGGTCATTGACAATGCTACACTGCATCTGATGATCAAAGAAACACAGACTACTCTCAAAAAGGTAAAAAAAGAAAGTGAGATGAGGAATAGTCATATGACTTAGACCAGTGTCAAAAACCCACCCAATTATGCTGATAAACTGCAAAAAAGGATGGTTTACAAGAGTGAGCCACTTTTTTTAAAGAAAATCCTGACCATCTTGAAAGAGACGGCCAAAAGCCACACATGAGGAAGAGTCAAATGATTCAGACCAATGTCAATAAATCACCCATTTATGCTGATAAACAGCAAGGAAGAATGGTTTACAAGAGTGAGCTACTTTTGAAAAAATCCTGCCCATCTTGGAAGAGATGACCAAAAGCCACACATGAAAGTGAAAGTGTGGTATGTTGTAGTGGAAAATAGACATCTGAGAGACATCCAAGAAGGAAGAGATAAGAGGCTCCTAGATCATCAAGAAGTTAAGAAGCAGAAAAGATGACTCAGCTTGCCAGATGGAAGCAAGAACCCAGTAAGGGGTGCATCAAATCAGAGACAGCATGCTGGGAAAAAAATAACAGAGGAGGATAAGCAAAGAGAAAGAGATTGAACCAACCATGATCAAGAGCATCCACCACTAAACTAGCAGAGACTGGGACTGGTGACCAAAAGAGTAGATTCACAAAGGCATTGATAAGAGGACTCCCAAATAAGAAACAAATCCATTGAAAACACCAGAAGATGTAAAACACAACCTGATGAAAGGATCATCCAGGCAAGATGGCCAATCTGTTACTAAGTTTAAAACTTCAAGGGGTGTGGCAGGCCAAAAACAATACATTGTGATTGTAAGCACAAAAGAGATGCTCTAAAGATAGAAAGCAGAGTTCCTGAGAGAAATTACCTCCCAGCCAATTGATATAAGAAATCACAGTAGTTATCTGATTGTATCATAATAAATTGACATGACAGACAATAGTGGCAGTCCCACTGAACATTTTGAAGTCAGTGATGTACAGAAGCTACTCCCGTGGAGATCAAATATCCAAAACGGCAAAGGTGTCCAGAATTATGCTCCACCCAAACAGAAGTGTCTGTGAACAGATGTATGTTTGGGAGAGGTGGAGGAAGAGGAATGCTGGGTTGTGTGGGATCAATCAAGTCACCACCACAGCAAGAAGTGAAAAATGAGGAAGAAAAATTAAAGACAGTAGGCTCTCGAAAAATCCCCCCTGATCAGCTAAAGTCCACAAAAATGGGCATGTCTAAGAGGAAGAGGAGATAGAACTTACAGGTTTGACAACGTTTGCCATTGCAGAGATAACTTCCACCAGGTGTCAAATTAAAGTTAACTTTGACATGTACTAATTGGGATTTCAAAGTCTTATTTTTCCTAAAAGAAGCAACAGGAACTTCCGTAAAAATAGTCTTTAGTCTATCATTAAGTTGAAGGAGGTAAAAGTGGTTTTTCAGCAAACTAACAATTTCTCTCATAAAGACAACCAAAGACAGTTCAAAATCAATAAACCCATAACCTGCACTACAACTAATGCTATTTACTTAATCCAGTGCCAAAAATGCAACTTTCAGTATGTAAGTCAAACTAAAACAGCTATACAGGAGTGGTTTAATAACCACAAATCTTCAATCAAAATTAACAAAGAACTTCTGGTTGCAGAGCATTTCAACATGCCTGCCCACTCTCTTGACGACATGATACTGACAGGTATAAAGACAAATTTTACATCAAACAGAAACAGGGAAATTAAAGAAGCTTACTGGATAGCACTGTTAAATACTGTAACGCCGAATGGCATCAATCTCGATCCTGGGATTGTTGACCTTCGAGCATCTCTAAAAAAATTCCGAAAAACTTGTCATTAAGTTTGTAAAGTTTTATTATTATTATCATTCACATTTTTATTCATGCTTCTTTGTTTTCCTG